>NC_079897.1:0-100351 GCF_024868665.1 Triplophysa rosa
ACTTGGCCACCAACCCTAAACACCGAGGGGCCTCCAGAACTTGGCCACCAACCCTAAACACCGAGGGGCCTCCAGAACTTGGTCATAAAACCCTGCTTTAAACAAAACCATATAAACACATTAAAAATATTTTATTCAAAACAAACAACTGTGAATTAACTGCAAGTGATAACAGAACCTGCCTGAAATCACTTTCAACTAATGAAAACCTTTAACATCAACAGCACATGCTTATTTTGTTTCACAACACACTAACATTAGACCAGTCACAGCACATGAACGATCATAAAACCACAAATACATGTTAAATAATTAATTTCAAAACACTATATCAGAAAGGCAGCTTCATGTAAAACAAAAAGCTTAGCATAGTGAATTATTTAAACTGCACAACATGTAACTACAGAATAAACCATTAAATAACAAAAGAAAATGTAACAAACAAAAAGCAACTATTTATCAGAGCTCATTATGAAATATATGATATGAAACAAGTAACAGTTCTCTAAATATAAAAGGGCTACTAAAATAAAAAACATAAGTACACCTCTAGCTGCTCTCACCAAATAGTCTTTCGTTAACACCGCAAGGTATCCAGGCTATTTGGATCAAGAGCCATCACTGGCCAATGCATGAAGCTTCTACCAGCAATACCCAAGAACAAACATAGGAAATAAAAGCAATGATCAATAAAAATGTTTACACCACTCTTCTTAAAACAACAGCAAACATAACACTCCAAGAAACAACATTTCACACTTTTAAATTACATGGAAATAATTCAACTATATAATACATATTCTGAAAAAAATTTAATATGCATTAGGTCAGTGAAAAATTCTTTGCAAACAGAGCAAGATCATATTTAGGGAAAGAAATTAGAAAGTTAATAGAAAACCAGCAATATAAGTGCGAGGTTAAGTAAGAGAGGGGAAATGTTTAGGATATGGAACCTCTTACAACCTGGGGAAAAGAATGTAAAGAACTCTGCAAACAATTGTAAAGAAATCTGGCAGAGGAAAAAAAAGACACAGACACGCAACGTTCACTCAAGCACAATATTCCTGGCAGAGTGAAATGAAAGACAATAAAAGCAATGTGCATGGAAGAATATCCACGATGAGGAAATACAGATGATCTTCACAGTTGCGTTCATTGTTTTCCTAAAGAAAACTACATAAATTAAGATTACAGGCAATATAATGACCATCAAATAACACATCGCTAGATATTTCCTCTGCCAACAATGGAACTGGTACTACATTACTTTAAATTTGTCATTTAGTATTATCTTAAGTGTTTATAGAAGTTTTTCCTGTTCAATTACAAATTAATTGGACCAACTCTCTCAAAAATCCTTTCGTTAACACCGCAAAGTACCCAGGCTATTCAGGAAAACACTACTGATGGCTACATAAAAACAAGCTTCGACCAGCATTTTCTCAAGACCAACTTTACAGAAAATAACAGCACCGTAAGCAAGTGCTTTTAAATCCACATCTGTACACCAGAAAAAAAATTATTCAAATTAAAACAAATTCAATAACAGAACCAATGACTACAATAACATTCGATACATGCACCAATTCAGCATCTAAAGGTTAACGTACAAACTTAAGACAATTAAAATTAACTTACGAACAAATACCACCAAATTTAATTAAATCTTTCAATAGAGTACACAGTTCCCAAATAAATATGTTCTGCATATCAGAAAAGTTCAGAAAATACAAAACATTTACAAATAAAATGAATGTAAAACATGCAATACTTCAAACATGCAGATGTTAGAATGCGAATTAGTGATAACACATTTAAATCCAAAGCTTAAAAGAATCTCAAAATAATTTAATATACATCGTGTAAAACTGAATGAAAGATACCATAAGATTGCAAACCACATGGGGAGTACAACAGAATGCAATACAAACCAAAAAAAAGAAAGCAAAACAAGTCTTGTCAACAGAATTACAAATGCGTTTTAAACCGACTGATTTAAGGTTGGCGTTACATTCAAATTTAAATCCAATTTCATTCAAGTGGGATGACAAACTCACTATAACAAAAGCAGCGTCGAAGAAACCACATCATTCTAACTTGGGTACAGCTGAAGGAAAAAAAAGATAAAAGATCTGAAAGTATTTAGAAAAATAGGGTTCGGCTGAACTGCTGAACTCCCAGAGGTGGGTAGTAACGCGCTACATTTACTTCGTTACATTTACTTGAGTAACATTTTGGAAAATATGTACTTTTTAAGTAAAATTAAAAGTGTGTACTTTTACTTCGTTACATAACTTACATTGCTTGACGTTCCTTAGCTCCTTCATTTTAAAATATGCTTTTTAAAACGCGTTGTTTATTTCAAGGTTGTTGTCTCTTTTTACATGCATTCCCGAGTGATCGATTCTTTTGAGTCGATTCTTTTGAAAGCATTAATTGAACAATGGGCAAAACCATTTGAATAGGCTAATGAATCAGTTCAAATGATTTGTTCAGTTCGCAGCACGATCTGAATCATCTGAAGCAGGATTACTCACTCCTCGTAGCGCCAAACTTAAGAACACGCAGAACACAAAGAGCGTTGGATGAAGTGGATATTAATCTAGATCTATACAATCAAAACTGCAAATGTGTCATATTGTTTGCCAGCAATGATAATTGCCCGCCATATGCGCGCATCCGCGCGACCTGTTCGTCAGACACTGCAACATGCGCGTTACCTGTCAGACACAGAGATGTGGGCTTGCAGAAATATACATTTGAAGAACAGAAGGAAGAAAACTTGTTGATGGGCGTGTGGTTCACTGTTTACTGTTTGTTTACAAGTAAGAGCGTTTCACAACACACACGTGACACAACACGAGAAAAAATGAGCTTTGTTCAAAAATGTGTATTTCATTTAAGAGAGCACTGCAGATGTTCTAGATCATCTTAGGAAATGCTCGGAGTTTAGTTCATGCTTTAGTTTGACATGGTCTATTATTCTAAATAAGTTGTGTAAACTACATTGACATCAGGACTAGATGAAATTTACAGAAATGCTTGTCTCTTCTGTGTTTGTCTATTCTTTAGTCTCTCGTATATTGCAAAGATATCTGCTTATGATAATTAAAAATATTGATTAAAATGTAATATTAAAATATTGGCGTTAATATTAATTTTATGTAGTAGGCCTATATAATCAGATACAAAGTAACTAAGTAACTAGCTACTTGAGTAGTTTTTTCATTGCATACTTTTTTACTTTTACTCAAGTAAATTTTAAAATAGTGACTTTTACTTTTACTTGAGTAACAATTTCTCTAGTTACTTGTACTTTTACTTGAGTAAAGATTTTGGCTACTCTACCCACCTCTGTGAACTCCCACACACACAAAAAGCTGACAAAATCACTGGTGTAGCACTAGTAAACCGTTATACAAACAAAATATTTTAATCACACTGTATAACACCATATATCAAGCTTTATCACCGTTCAGTCTAGTGTTACAGCTTAGCCCAGAGCACATGAAAATGTAAACCATGAAAAGAAAACAAAATATGCAACATTTAATTAAGAAGATTAAACAAAGTTACATGCAAAGCAGATTAAACTAATACATTTTATACTGCAAATCATGAAAATATGGATGAGAAACAAAAGATTAAAGAGCAAAAAAATGAACATGACGACATGAGCACATGATATAAAATGAGGTAGAGAACAAGTAACAACACTTCTGCGCAAACGAAACAGTATGGCTTCTATACCTCAAGATCTATCATTGTGAAGAGTTTACATCATACCACAAACTGACACATCTGCCTGTAATTTTCATGTGTACTGAAAGACTGGTTAACTGACGGGCAGCCCCACAGTTCCACTGAAGGAGGCAGAGACAAACCTAAAGTGAACAAAGACGCACTGAAAGCGCAAATAAAGGATGATGAAAACAACACTAACATACCTGTGTTCTTGCTCAAAGAAGGTAGCTGTGTAGGTCTTCAAACAAAGACTGGAACTTCCACTGAACAAACACACACCAACTACTGTTAACAGACAATGCTTTAATGGTACGAACAGGTTTCAGTTACAAACAACAAAGTTATAGTAAACTGTAGCCAAGCAGGGTGTCAAAGCTTGACGATAAACAAGCTTTCCTGTGGCTCAGTGGCACTAAAAATACCAAGGTCATGGGTTCGATCCCATGGGATTGCACATACTCGGAAGCAAATGTATAATACAATTTAATGCAAGTCCCTTTGGATAAAAGCGTCTGCCAAATGCATAAACATAACTTATATTTAAGTAGAACGCCAAGCTGGACAACTGCAAAATCAGACAGAGAAAAAGGGTACTTGATGCCAAAAAGTATTTCCTTCAGATGAAATTTAGTTAGTCAACCAAGTTGATACTGTACATCGAAATAGCATAAAGTCAAAGTTGGACAGCTGTATTATACTTTTACAATGTATATTTTGTCTTGCACTGAGAGTGTGACGAAGATGATGTGATGCACACAGTTGACAGTAATCCTCATAGTATGTGCAATACTGGTCACACGTGAAGCAGAAGCTAAAGTTGGAGTCTCCAGTAACCTAAAAAACACCTGAAGCCAATCAAAGTCTTAGTTCACTTCAGTTACAGGCAGGTGTATTAATGCAATTGGAGCTAAACTCTGACAATATAGATCTCCAAGAACTGGACTGGAAAAACAAGGTACTCGCTGGTGGACTCAAAGGGCAGTGATCCGCTCTGACACAGCACTGAAGCAGGATATCAAACTAAAGCAAGGTTGATCTGATTGACATTGGATTCCTCATACTAAGAGCAAAAATGAATGTACAGGTATTAAGGAGTTAATTGTAGGTTAAACTGGTGGTATAGACAGTTTTAGCTGACACGCACGGGCCTGACACCCAGTTAAATTCTGGATTCTGTTTGTCTAGTGTCTAATAATGTAACCATCTAAATTTTATTTAATTTGTTAATATTAAAATTATTTTACTGTATAATAATTTTATTAAATAAGTGATTTGTTTAATTTTGTTGTATGGTCATTTTATTAAATAATTTTGTTGAATGGGTCCTGTAGTTGACACAGAAACTGTAAGGTACGTCGATACCAAGCTCAACTGCTAGATGTCAGAGTCTAAATTAAATATGTTGGAGAAACAAGTTTAGCCAAGTAACAGTTCTTCTCAGTTTCTTTTGCTTGTTATAAATAATCTACAGGCACTTTTGTTTGTGAATATATACCGGAAGTTAAATTGGAGTTACAAAAGTGCACATGCACATTAACTTTTGCTTTTGTTAAGATGAAACAGTCCATGTCAAGTGTTGAGCTCTAGCAACTCCAAAAAAAGCATAGTCACGTAGATGTATACAACTTGCCACAAAGCACTTACGAGACAAAGCTGTGATGCAGTCTGCAGGAACAGAACTGCTCACAGCAGTTAACAGTGATCTGGCCAGAAGTGACATGAGCTTTAGCTGACAAACGTTAAGCATCAAGAATCCAAAGCAGAAACCCATTCTGCAGTAACCTCAGGAAGACAGAATGGGAAAGAAATGTAACATTTAAAATAAAACAAGGAGTAATCTTTTAAAAGTATAAGCAGCAAGGTGCAGCAATTAATCCACTGAGAACTCATTTCTAGAAGACCGACATGCAGATGTTGATCATTAAAGTTTCTCACCATATAGCTGACATGGGCAGTACTCAGTACTTCACAACACATAGCAGAGAAATAGAGATTTGAGCTAGACTGAAGTTGGAAAAATCCAAAACAAGTCACACAGCAGTCACTAGTAACACTCACATATAGTCTGGACAGCAGTGGCAGTGCTCGCCTGAGGAAAGATCAAAATCTATAGCTACAGCTCCTAGTTTTAGATACTAAAGCAGACAGAAACTGAGAAGCAAAAGACTTCACCATAAAGCCATCCACAATTACAAGAGCAAGAGTTTGGCTAAAAAGATTAATTTAACAAAGTCATGAATTCTTTATTGCTAATGAACTTAATTAACATTTACAGTTATAAATGAGGAACAACTAAACCGGTACTCAGTCTTGCTCCATTGGAGATATATGTCCCCACAGAGTACAGATCAAACCCCAATAAAACACCTGAAGCAGCAAATTACACTTACAGTTAACTTGTGTAACAGGCAGGTTTAAGGTGGCTGGAGTCAAACATAAGTGTCAAGAGACTGAACAGAACATCTACACATTAATGCCTTTCTGAAAATCTATGGCAGGTCAGACCAAGAAAGAAAAAACTTTGTCATGTGAACAATGACAAATCAGGGCCTGCTAAACAGTGATATTTATTTTACCACCAACAGCAACAAAGACTGTGCCTATGGCCTACATGCAGTATAACTTCCAAAAACATAACAACAATAAAGACTCCATGAAAAAAACATTATGAATTTAACCATGCTTACAATAATAAGAGTTCAGCAACACAATATTTATAAAACTTGCTAAACAGTGAAATGTACCAATAGAAAAGCCTAACAGCAAACACAGACCTCTTAGTGGTTTAGAGAACAGCTGTATCACCCGTTTCATAGAGGGTAAAAAGTGTTAAGCACAAAATTGAAATCCAATGTATGCAGAAGTTAAACCAGATAGTGTTAACAATTCTAGGTTTGAAAGGCTACCTCATGCTCAATTATGGTATAGTCAGCATTACTCAAGCACCAGAAATCCCAGCACAGGTAGACGCCACAGATAACGCTAAAAAAACCCGCGCACAAATCAGCAGAAAGAGATCACAACATAAGGCTGAGATTACTACTGTAGTGCAGACCAAGACAAACAGACAAATTAGTAACTTACATTGTACACAAACATTAAAGTGTTTGTTGGTTTGGGTTAAAAGCCCTTTACAAGCTAACAAATAGATGTTACAAGAGACTCATATAATGATCTCTGCTCCGGTGTTAAAGTAAACCCCAGAGCTTTACTAGGTGGGTGCAGTGTAACGGGCGGACTGAAGCAGCATTTACAGGCAGGTTAATCTGCAGTTTATGCTAATGAAGCATCCACAGACATAAGATCTGCTGAAAATAGTGACTGGAGATTTGTTTAGGATAGAATCACATCACGAAGAAAAGCAGTTAGTTAATCCAAATAAAAAACAGACATAAGCGTCTCACTACACAGACTGCACTTCAGGCAACAGAAATATGGCATGTTAGGAAAAGACTGTTAATCCACATAGTTTAGAAAGATACAGACAATTACATACATCTTTAGATCTGTTGAATCAGAAACCAAGAATTAACATGCTTCCATAACAACTAATCACATGAATTACATTGCGTTAGGGTTAGACATTCTTATAGTTGTGAAATTGTCCCCCAAAAAAAGCATCTATGAAGCATCTCCTGGTGAGCTAAATGCTATAAAGTTTCCAAACAACTTTAAACAGTTCCTCCATACAGTCTACAACAGAATAACCACATACATTTGACAAGCAGATCACACCCCCCCTCCCTATTACAATAAATGAGTTAAATTATAAATGAACAACATGGATGAGCACAGAACAGAAGTTTATGATACAGACTCATAACCACGTGATAAGCTGCTTCTGCTCCCACATAAGACAGGCCAAATTTAAAGAATTGCTTGTTAAAGGAAGAACCATTGGCATTATATGTGACGTTTGTAACTTAAACCATTCAATGTCCTAAAGCCTTATGTACCCAATGGTGTTTGCGAAACACAATTAATACAGTTACTGACCATCTAGACGTTTCTGACAAACAAGAGCTAGAAAAAGCACTGATCACCAAAACATGAAAAAACTCTATAGACTTGAGCTAGGAATGTAAAGCACGAGCTAGGAATGTAAAGCACAAGCAGTTTAGTTTACGGTCCCTTTGCCTCCTAAAACATTTACCTTCCTGGAGAGTTTAGATCAAACCACAAACACGTATGTCTGTTATATTTCAAGTAACCTGTAAGACTTCGATTGCCTGCTTCCTATGCATTTTATTAGTATTTGATCAAAACTCTACAGTAAGGTAGATCTCAAAGAGCAAGACTGAACGAACAGCCTTAGCACAAGAGAAAACAAAAACAAACTCTGTTAACAGCCAATAGGCAGTACAACAGAAACATGACTTACTATGTAAACATTTGATTTCTGTACATTGTGTTAATGACAAAACAGAGACATGCAGTTTTTGTGTACCTGGAAGGTGGACTACAGCGAGTAGATGTGCTGTTCGTTACAAGAATGAGATCTTAAGAGCCATCAATGCTGCTGAAAAACACTACAACTAGTCATATATGTCGAAATCTCTCCTAAACTACAAACACAAATGTCAATACAATCTAGCTTCAGATCATCCGAGGCTTTTAGACAAACAATATTTGAGAAAGGAAAGTTGCTATAACCTTAAATAAGCGTATCATTAATTAGCATTGATATTAATATTTGGCAAAAACCAGAATGAATTTAAAACAAAAGTACAACCTTAATTAAATCTTAAGATAATTACAGGTGAACAATCACAAAAAGTATCACTTCCATGTTTGTTGATCGCATTACAGGTTCACTTCAAAGTTCTCTCTTATATCATACAAAAAACCCAGTCATAAGACAGACAGAACAGCAAAGTCAGAAAAAGTTATTCAGCACTGTTTTTGCACATACGGGTGTTTTTTATTTGTTTCTCAAGGTATAAAAACACACCTGCCTGTAATATTCTGGTGAATTAGCTGCTTAACATGACTTGGATCAGAGTTGGGGAAAAACTTAGCAGTAATGTAGAACTTCAGGAAGAAAAATAAACAGCCTTTGCTAGAGCCATTAAATCTGCAACTGTACAACAGAGTGAGCCACAATGTCAACTCCATTCAGCACTAGAGGAAAAACAAGGAACAAGGCACAACTGAAGAGAACCCATAAGTTAACCAGAAAAGCTATCGAAGTCTAGAGAGCAGCAATTAAGCTACTGTTAAAGTCTCTTATCCAATAATTCATCTCAGTAGATTGAGGTTGCTTAAATGAGAATCCGGTAATCATTCCCTGAGCACCAGATTCATGCCAGCAGCACATGTCAACTCAACCACAGGAGGCCTGTCAGAAACTCACAGGACACATCAATGGGAAACAAATCTGTGACAAAACAGTGCAACAGGAACAGACAAAACGGACACGGTTGCATACAGAGAGAAACAACTTCATATTCAATCAGAGATAGGACGGTGTAAAAATAGTAACATCACTTGAACGCAACGAAATAAGCAATAAAGTAACAGCAACTGGGGCAAAAATATAAAATGGGGAAAAGCAAATCTGATTATAATTCAAGTCAGAGGAAAAATTTAGCATAGCTTACATTGTACAAAGTCAACCGACCACCAGATATGAACAAACATATTTTTATATAAACTTCCAAAAGCTACGCACGCACGCCAGCTATCAATAGTGAGCAAAGCTAACAAATATGCAACACTTGTACAAGCATGTTAACCATTAGTCTGTTGTAGTGGAGCCCTCATGCCAAAAATGTGATAATTCTGCCATATTATTCTAATCAAAAAAGTGCAGGAAACACACAAGGCTACAGAATGGTATTGCATGGTATTGGTACTTCAAAGACATCTGTTGCAGACACATGCAGAAGGGTCTACTGTTGATGGATCTGTAGAACTGAAAGAGGTACAAAAGACAAGTAGCCAAAAAAACAGTACGTTGAAACCTAAACGGTGGCAGTTTACTTGCTTCAGTACTCCATTTCATGAGACTACAGAACACTTGTGATGAGTGCTTGTGCCATCTTTAAAAACACAAGTAGAAACAACTTGCATGCTCACTTCAACGGTCAAGACCTTCAGTCACATCCAGCACGCTCACCAGATCTGCAATGACATTTAACATGCTCACCAGGCCTGCAGACACTGGAAGAATCACAAGACCTTACCAGCACTGTAGAAACCTTCACTGATGTGTAGAAACCACATACTTACCCAACATGCAAAAACATCCTAACTCGCTCACCACACCTGTAGATGCTGGCCATAACACAAGACCTTACAGAGTGTGTAAAAACATCATACCTACCCTACACTTATCCAACCTGTCGAAAAACACCACCAACAGACCCTGGCCACAAACGATAAAGGCAATGATCAGGGCAGGCAAAAAACAGGCATATAAGATGAAACTGGCAATGGTCAGGGCAGGCAGCAAAGGTTCACAAGACAATAAACAAATCCTAACCTCTACCATGGCACACGGCCAGAATTACAATTAACCACTAAACAAGACTTCACAAAAGTGAAGACAAACCATGCTTATGTAGACAGGTGTAATGAGACACAGGTGACAATAATTAGGAACAATGAGTCCATGCTAAGGATTGTGGGAATTGTAGTCCAGAGTGAATGTATAGTAATGGGAGAAACAAAGCTTTTCCAAGCTTTGAATCAATTGAACCAATGAGCTCTATGTATGCGTCTCAAAAATGAGAAAACAGTTCAATTTAGCCAATGCTGTACATTGTGACACACAGCACTGGTATATAGAAGTGGCGTCCTACCATAAAGTAAATGTTTTTGCTAACAACCTCTTTTGAAAAGGATCTTTGCCCATAATTCCTCATCCTCCACCACCACTGAAAATGGCTGTAATTCTTTGATCATCTGCATTGTGTAAATATTAATAGTGTGTTCACATCACATCAAATGTCTTCTTTAATCACTTTTATCTTTAAGATGTCCAGAAGATGCAGTGTGATGCACTTCATACATACCTTATCTATGAACATCACCAGCTCTCCTGTTTTTGCCAAGTGGTTGATGTCCTTAGGGCAACATCATGTTGACCCTGGGACAACATTTAAATTAAGATTTCAGAAATAAGTTTATAGTTTATTTTAAATGTAATCTTCCAACCAGGATTAGGTGCTTCTAGACCATTGTTTTTCACTTATCATTTCCCTCTGATTTTAGGGGCAAGTTATAGTTAGGGTTGGGTTTGATGTGGGTTTAGGTATTATTTATAAAAATGTTGTCCTTAGCTCAACAAAATATGTTGCCCTGAGGACATCAACCACTTGGCAAAATCAGGTCGAGCGAACATCACCTCCATCAGATGTATGTCTAGTCAATAAATCAGGGCGTTTGGGAGTGCATGTGTTTCAACTTTGATGAGGTGATGTCTTGTTTCTGTTTATAGTACAATTTGTCTAGTTTTAATGGTTGGTTATCTTAGAATGTGTGTAGCTGAATTCTCATTACCAGCTGTAGGACTGTGATGAAAGTGAAAGTAGTTTAGAGTGGAGCTCAGTCATATGTTTACAATCTCTGATAACCAAACACTACTCCAGCGGCTCTTCCTCTTCTCTAAGGAAGGCCTCGCCCCTTTTGTGGCGTATTCCTTTGGGCGGAGGAATAGTGACATCGGAATAGTGACATCATGTACCTGGGAAGTAGAGGGCTGTAGTCCGATTCCAGCCGTTCTCTGTAGTCCTTGAAAAGTGAATTCTGTTAAAGACAATATCTCGCATGGCATTGAACTTTGAGCTTTATCATTTTGCAGATATTGTTTATGCTCTAACAGTAACATTACACACTAACTAAAGGTTGAAAAATGGGATCGCGGGGAATGGGACCTTTAAATATACTTTGACATTCTAATAATTTCACATTTATCTCTAATAATTTCACATTTATCTCCAAATTAATGTAGAAACAACACATTTCTTTAACATCATCATTTTATGAATGAAAGCAAACATTCTAATATTATTAGCTTCGCAACTGATGTCTTTATTAAATATTATGTTCTTTTCCACCAATCAAACCCTTTATAGGGCACACTTATAATAAGTGTGTCCTTCCTCCTGTCTAACAGATAGGAAATACACAGAAAATAAATTAATAAAGTTCTCAAACACTTTACAGTCTTTACTGCTAAATACATGAAATACAGAAGAATCCTCATTAAAGTTACAAAATCACATAGATTTCTTCTTTTCTTTTGTTCTTTGATTAACATTAGTGACAGGAGTCATAGCAGCAGGTTTAAGAACGCGGCCCCTTTAAGAGCTGCCTCTCTACGTAGGTCTAATGCGCTTCCTATTTTCACTACTCTTTGCATTCATGTAAGACTGTTTTAACTCGTTGAATACTGTGCTTGCTAAAATACTGGACAAAATGTGCTTTCTGGCATAATCTTGTGTGTTTTTGTTCATTCAAGCATGAAAGGAGTTAATACTGGTGCGCTGTCTGACAGATTCTGACGCAGCCTTTAGCCCATGTGTACGTTATATACAAGACGGGACCGCTGTCGTGTGGCGTTGAGCCATGTTCCACAGCCAGAAGCTGTCAATCTAAACTGGACGTGTCAATACAACCATTTCAAATCGTGTCCAGATAGTTTAAAGGCTTTTATGTGAATAAAAGCTTGATTATGTAATGTAGCGCTAGACAATGATTACAGAAAAAACGGATGTTGCGTTAATGGCGTTAAATATTTTTAACGCGTGTATCTGAAAAAATATATTGCATCCGTTAAAGCGTTAACGTTGACAGCCCTAATATACTGTATATATATATAATACTAGGGATGCACCGATATGTAAATTTTGGCCGATAACCGATAATTCTTTAACATTGGAAGCTGATAACCGATATATTGGCCAATACACCGTATCTAAACAAGGTAACCATTAGTTCTCCTTTTCCCCTGAAAATCATGTACCAAGCCTACTTTACAATAATTAACGATTCTTTAACCTTCAAACTTTTCTGGTATATTTAATAAACATATTATAGATATGCACATAAAATAAGGAAAACTGAACGCATGTTCGCCCAAACACCCCTTTCCCCCCAAAAAAGTCTGTTAAGTTACATCATAAAAAGGCAACTATTTGCCAAAATTACGTATTTTTCACTTCGCAACTTAGTTCTGTGTTTTTTAGCTTGTTTGCTGTACACCCTGTCACACAGCAGCTTTTAGGAATTGTTCTGCTTTTTGTTAGAAGTCAGAAATTACAAGGAGGCAGCTTCCCGCTATAGCAAGTCAATGGAGAGGGTTGGATCGTTCCCCGGTGTGGGCGTGGCCTAAATGCGCTCCGTCTCTATGCCGTGGAGAGCAGAGAAAGGATCCAGTTGGTCAGCTGGATGATGACGACGCGCACATCCCCAATTCGTCACAAAAATCGAATTATTGCAATTTACGCGGGTGATCCCAGCGAGAACATAAAAAAACACTGAAATCTGTATTTAGATAGAACGTTTAATCAGGGATGTGATTTTTCCAATTAAACTAAGTCTAGTCCTGGCTTAAGCTATACCTGTCCTGGAAATCGCTCCATAATCTTTTACATTCACTTCTATTCAAAAGTCCTTTTTTTCATAACTCATTTAAACCAGCAGTATTAAAATACAATCTACGGTGTAAACGCAGTGACATTCTGAGTAACAGTTTGAAACAGAACATTCTTTGTCAATCATTTGCAAAATGATATTCATCACATACTGTAACATCATTCATAGCGGAGCACTGTGAAAGTGCCTTTGTACAACTTTTTCCACTTGTTTATGCAAGTTTAAGAATTATATACAAATAAAAAAAGCATAAATCTTAACCAGTTGCTATTTTCTTTGATTAAGGTGAGAAGCCAGTGTTAGGATTAATCCGCTAATGTGCAATTCTTTACCTGCTACTCCAGAAATGCAGATAAATTGATGTCCTCGTGAAACTGAAAGTCTACAGGCACTTTATCATCATATGAACACACAAACAACAACTTCAATGAATCTTCCAGTGCTGAATACACAGATGCTGAATGAGAGGAAGGCAGCAGGAGCTCTTCATTCCGACGTCACGGCCACTCGGAGATTTCATTGGGAGTTTGTCCCACTGCGGCCAGTTTCCAAAGTGTCTTTTACTGGCATCCTTCAAACAGCAATAAAATAAGAGCAGATGCGTTAAAAACACAGTAGGAAAACTGTTGAGATCACACAGAAATCCCTTAAACACAGTTGATCAAATACAATCAGATAGGTGGATTCAAGGAATGTTCTTGGTTCAGTACAGTTTTATGGACCACACGCTATTGTTTACCATAAACAAGACCAGTGTCACTTTTGCTTTGAATAAAACTGCCAAATGCATACCGGATCAATTTGATCAACTATAACTATAATTAAAGTAAAACCTTTCATTTCAATGAACCAGTTTCTCCAATACTTAAACATGTATAACATAATTGAGCTTCATATGTGAACCTGCGGAGACTCTCAGTGCGGCTGCTGATGCGACTGGAACTGCATCTCTCGGCCGGCGTCGACTCGGCCCGATCTCGTGTGGAAGTCTCGGAGGATCGATGCTGATCTGAGAGGTTCTGGCTCAAAGATGTGTTCTCATGGTTGCTGACCACAGGAGTTTGAACACCTGTGCTAGTGCCCATAGATTTGGAGATGACCTTAAGTTTATGCGAAGTCGACTTGTAGTGCTTCGATTTGTGCTGCACGCGGCTGTTGTGTTTGAGAAAAAACTCGCAGGACTCCTGCAGAACACGGCGACTCTCGCTGATGGGGCTGAAACACAGAATTCGAAACCATCACACATTTCCTTCATTTTTTACATGCTTAAGAAACATGTCCCTGTATAGTTTGTAATAAGGCCACACAGTAAGACTTGAACAATGTCCTGACATTTATTTTCGTTGACACAGCACACTCTCTTTCTACAACAAACAAACTCTTACAGCGAAACATTTGAATGAATGTCAAGTACAGGAGAAGGTGGTCTTACTCTTTTTTGCGAGTTCTACTGAAGAATGATGCCCACTCTGTGCAGGTTTTCTTACTGCTCACCCAAAACACTGTCGATATTCCCACTACCAGCGTCATGAGATACTTCATGAGAAACAGCGAGAGCTCGGGGCGGTCTGCATCAGTCCTCTAGAAACAAAACATAAGGAATGTAAAAAAAAAAAAAAAAAGAATCGGACGCCTCCAGCACTTGTGAGTTTAAAATCTTACGCTGTAGGAGCAGGGAATGCCATATTCCTGACAGCGCTCGTTGATCCAGGTGTTCTCCCAGGAGCCACGGCGGGCCTGTTCGTACAGGTAACACCCCAGCAGCGTCAGCAGAGGGAGAAGATAGAGACCGCTGAAAACTCCGATGCGGATCATGAACTTCTTCAGCTTCTCCTGGTTCCGTTCGTCGTGTTGGATCACCTGACGCACGTGGTTCAGAGACACTATCCCGGCCAGCAGCAGCGAGAGGCCGGCCAGCACAGCCACGGCCAGAGGAGCCACGACGAACCAGCGCAACGCCGGCAGGTCGTAGAGACCCACGAAACACACGCCGCTGATGCCGTCTCCCTCCACTTTGTTCAGCGCCAGCAGCGTGACTGTGAGTGCTCCGGGAAGACCCCAGGCCACCGTGTGGAACCACACAGCCTTTTTCTCGATGGCTTCACAGCTCCACTTGGGCCCAGCAGCCAGAAACCAGGTGATGGTCAGAATGACCCACCACACCATCCCGGCAGTGGAGAAGAAATACAGCAGCATGAAGAGCAGCGAGCAGGCACGGTTCTGAGCGCCCAGCACCACTGTGGACGAGCGGCCCGGCACACTGCTTTTGATGCAGGCGGCCTCGTTACCCAGCAGAAAACCCACGAAATAAATGAAAGAGACGAAACTGTAGCACACAGCGTAAAAGATGATGGGCCGCTCTGGGTAGCGGAACCTCTTCACATCAATGAGGAAAGTTAAAAAGGTGAAGAGAGTGGCGCACAAGCACACAACAGAACAAATGCCAATGAAGGTCTTGGCAAAGCGAACTTCATGTGCTTTCAGGTACATGTTGTCACACGGAGGCGCGCAGTCCTGTGCCCCGAGAAATGAGCCGCCCTGACCGGGGCGAGTCTTCAGCTGAAGAGGACACCAGAATCCCAGATCCCGGTTGGCTGACAGAGAACTTCTGGGTGTGGTCACATCTTCAACTGGCGAAACAGCAGAACCAGCAGGAGAAACATGGCATGATTCCAAACTATTCAACCAAAGACAGATAAACACAAAAGGTCAGTGATGTACAGCTCTAACAAACAATAAAAAGCTTTGGGTGGCTAAAAGGGTTTCTTCAAAGCGATACTTCACCCAAAAATAAGTCAGTAAATGATGACAGAATTTTCATTTTGGGTTAGGGTTATTCCACATATCAGACTGGCTTATGCTCATGACAAAAGTTTTTAAATAGTTGTGTGCGTGTAACAACAGCTGCTTTCATCTTGTGAGCATTAAATAACACAAGTGCTTTCTACACGGATTAAAAATCCCACTGTGTTCATGTGCAATGATGAAAATCCCATGAATCTAAGGTGGTTACAATATTTGATATGTTCTCACGCTCACCCGTCACACTGCAGTTCTGAAGGCCAGCTGATGCCAAACGTGCGCATATCTCTACTGCAGTCAGACATGACACGCCCACACAGCTCTCTGCACGGACGCAGCACACGCGTGTCCTCTGTGCACTCCGGAACAAAGGCTTGACACAGGAACAGATGAACGTCAGGAGAACAGCGCAGGTTAACCAATGGCATGAAGTGCTACACAAAGAGAAAGAAACATATCATATCATACAATGACACTTTGAAAAGAAATTAGGACAAAAACAAGATGAACAGAAACTGATTCAATAACAGAATATTGACACGTGCATGAAAACCTTCAGCTTTAAATAGATCTGACAGAACACACATGCTTAAAAAAGCTAAGCAGAGATCACAAAACATGTCAATAAAGAGCGAAACATTTTTGTAATGCTGGTTGAGTTTCTGACAGCGATCATAAAGTGCTCTAAATACATAAATCAACATCTTCGGTTGAAAACACAAGACTGTTCCAAATGCAATGATATGATGAACTACTTGTCTGTCAAACTCTGTATCTGCATACCATTACGCATAAGCTGTTGTCGTTCTCTTGAAATCAGTCTTGAATATAAATCAAGAGCAGAGCTAACACACCTTCAATAAACATGCGAGTGTTGTGTGTTGGTGTGTGTGTGTGTGAAGTGCAGTGGAGTTTTTTCTCCCAGCAGCAGTTTCCTTCCTGCTCTCATGTTTAAAGGTTTGAACAATAGTGCCGAGGGCTTTTCTCCTGTGTGGAATATTTGATACGTCTACAAAGGCAGCTCAATCTGTCAGTAAAACCTCAACGAGACGAGTGCCGGAATGTGCTCTGTACCTCACAGAAATACTGTGTAAAACCACATGAGTTTATATTACAGACCTGATATCCATTATAACAAATAGGGTCTTGTAATTTGAGCTTTCAAATGTGACTTCTTTTCCCTTTGGCCTCATATGAATGGTAAAGATCAATTCTTTATGCTTTATCTTTTCAAAGCTTACCTTCATGTTGGTGGCTGCAATGTCCTGGTCATAATGATCAAGCATGTTGGGGAAAAATGTCCTGTTGTATGACATGCCATGACACCACTGCACACGCACTGGCTCACATGTGAACAAACTGTGGCTCACACAAGAGTCCAACATGAATGAAACGATGCTTAACCAAAGAACAGTCTGCATGATCCCATACAGAAGCAAAAGATTCAAGATGATCTTCAGTCATCCACACAAACACCACATCCAGATCTGAAACACACAAGACAACACCATTTAATATCTTCACATTCATGCAGAACATCTCACAAACATATCTCAACAGTCATTTCGTATTTCAAATAAAACACCGCTAAACCGCGGTATCTGTGGTAATACAAATGGTGATCAAATAAATAAAGAAATGGGGTTTAACTGTAAGAACTTCAAATCAGATATTTACAAACGAGACGCTTTTAAGTCGACGGAACGTTTCCACAAAGCGATTAAAAGTGAACATCTTAAAACCTGACTGCATGAAGCCAACAACTTTAGTGTTTAATTGTTTGTTGTTTATCTCTAAAAGCGGTCATAATCTAAACGCCCACCACATCAAATATCCCTCAAACTCTGTTCCATCGGTGTTTGTGTGTTGTTGAAGATTCACACGGATGCTCTTCTTGCTCCCCAGAGTGTGAGATGTGTCGAAAAACTTCATCTAATGATCCGTGTATATTCCTGCAGGAAACGGCCGCTTCGTCGGAGTTTCTGACTTCCTAAAAAAGGAATTTGGTGTTTGCGCGTGCGCAGTAAACACCCAGACGGGTTTTACCTTTACAGAGCTGCAGTTTACGCCCCTTCACAAACCTGTAAATATACACGCGCGTGACAGATATAATTTTGACTTATCACTCACAACTACAGTCAACAACTTACAACTGTTAAACACAAAGTCATAACCCTACCATGCAAATAAAATTCTCATATCAGAGCCGTAGCCAAGTTTGCATATTTCAACGCCCATTTTGTGTGTTAGCAACATTTTTACGTCTAGTCCCAGAAGAACTGCAGCTGTAGAGTGAACCTCCTTTCGGTTTTATATACTGCGTTCAAGCCACCTCGGAAATGGGATATTTCCCCACCACAAACGCGAAAGGAACGTCTGGATTTAGTAACAGTAAAAGTATTTAGTAGAATTAAAAGGTCTTCGGGTTTTTGTAAGAAAGAGGGCCTCTCCGTCACGCTCTGACGTCTTCCTGATGATGTCGCCAACTTGAGGGTTAGGGTCATCGATATTTATATGGTTATGGTTCTTAATAATTCAACATATTAAGTCTCTCTCCTTTAGTTCTTTTGAATAGAGAACCAACTTTTATTATCTTATTAATCAGACGATCTGGACGCACGTTTTTAGAGAACTATAGTTTTAAATAAATCGTAGCACGTTTTTACAAGGAGTTCTACTTTATTTCAATACAGTTAGTCATATAGCCCACACAACTGTTTATTCGTTGCAGGTAGCCAGACACACAGAGCAGGCAGACAGCAGGACAAAGAGAGACAGACAAACAGGTGTCACCAGCAGTGCAGGGATGACAGCAGATGCAGCACATCAGGTCTGATCTGCAGTCTAATGCTGGTGGTTTTATCTGGCGAATGTCTAGCCCTGATCAGACCACTGACAGATCCACCAGGCGAGAATCATTCGCTGCTCAGCTGCTGTAAGTTACGGGTGTACTCACCAACATCATTAGATCCAGACCCCTGACAGAACAAAAGACATTCAATAAGGTCATGAGAATGTTTTTATATTTCACTTCATCAACAAAACTACCAGAATCCGCTAGAATGTAAACTATAGGGAAGTCATAAAATACACACAAAACCCGTTTCATTCAGACCAGAGCTCATATTTAAAATGGCTCTTGCAGCCTAAAAAACAGAACGTGTACCTTTAATCGATGAATATTTAAGGTAATAATAACCGGAGTAAATCTGCAAGTATTAATACCGACCTGCTCCACGTACATCACTGAAGCGATTAGACAGCGCCGTGTCTATGGCTGACAGAAACACAATTAAATAAAAGCAACTTTGATGGCTAAAACATTTCATCTTCTACTTGTTGAGTGGCATCTAACGTTAAGGTGGTTTGATTACGGCTCAAGTATTTGTGTTAATATACAAGTACAGCTCCCACGTGCTTCAACAAACACACGCCAACAAATCTCGCGAAATTAGAGACGTGATAAAATCACGTGACGCGTGGCACGCTCACCCTCGGCTGGCGTGTTCAATGCAGATTTTCAAAACAACTTAAAAATCATTTACATTTGAACAATCCCCAGTCATATGTAAAAAGTATAAGAACCCGAAATTTGCCAACATTTTAAATAATTGTAATATGCTGAATACATTTGCGTTAAAAGAACATTAAAATGAACATTAATTAACATTAAAAGAAATGTGAGTGAGTAAACTTTGATCAGCTAATACATTAAAAACAGCTGAGTGTTTGTCTATCAACAGCTTATGAAGAGTTTTGAAGTTAAACGGGTCACCTTTTTCCTAACAGACCTAAAGAGTTGGTAACATTGTTTAATAAGAACGTTATTGTCACTCTGCATGTACAGTACAGTACTTGTGAAATTTGAAACTTTTAATCATGATTTTACTTGTAGACGCGTTGTATTACTTTACTTGAACTTGCATTGCTTTACTAAACCAGAGAGTTGAAACCCGTTCAAAACTTTGGCGCATCATCACTTGTATTATATCTTACAAATGGTGCAAATGATGCAAACTGTTAATGGTTTTATACACACTGTTGCCGGTGTTGGGAACTGGGCAGTTCCAGTCCCAGACAGTTGCTGAGCATCAACAACGCATGCGCATAAACTTGAGTTTGACCAGCAGTGCATCTCTAGCGCATCCCATTCACGCGCATCTGTTTGACGTGACTACGTGTACATATACTGTGCAACTCTTCATAACTAATAAACGCTCATTAAAAGTCTGTAAAAGGTTTCATTCATTTTGTAGAAATGGGGTGTTCGTCATCCAGCAGACAAACAGTCGCGCAGGAGTCGCGGCCGGGATTTAAAGAGATGAGCGGAGAAACTCTGCGTGAGTATAAGTTCTTTACTTAGCCTATACATCACTACACTGCTAAACGCTTTACGACGATATAGATTACATCAAAATTGACTGACTTCAACAATAATGTTTAATGTATAGGTTGTTTGTGGAGCTTGTCTTTTAATGATTGTGTGTGTGTGTGTGTGTGTGTGTGTGTGTGTGTGTGTGTGTGTGTGCGTGCGTGCGTGCGTGTGTGTGTGTTCATGTTTGTATATCCCGGTGGGGACCTAAACCTGAATGCACACCAACACATGGGGACTCGTGTCACCGTGGGGACCAAAATTGAGGACCTCATGGGCAAAAAAGCTAATAAATTGTACAGAACAATATTTTTTACAAATCTAAAAATGCAAAAAGTGTTCTATGATCTTTAGGTTTAGGGATAGGGGATAGAATATACAGTTTGTACAGTATAAAAACATTACGCCTATGGACTGTCCCCAGGGGGATAGTCAACCAAAGCCTGTGTGTGTGTGTGTGTGTGTGCGTGTGTGTGTGTGTGTGTGCGCGCGCGTGTGTGTGTGTTCATGTTTGTATATCCCGGTGGGGACCTAAACCTGAATACACACCAACACATGGGGAATCGTGTCACCGTGGGGACCAAAATTGAGGTCCTCATGGGCAAAAAAGCTTATAAATTGTACAGAACAATATTTTTAAAAAATCTAAAAATGAAAAAGTTTTCTATGATTTTTAGGTTTAGAGGTTGGGTTAGGGGATAAAATATACAGTTTGTACAGTATAAAAAACATTACGCCTATGGACTGTCCCCACGGAGATAATAAACCAGACGTGCATGCGAGAAGTGCGTTAATGTAAAGACAGCGAGCGAGAGAGAGAGGAAAATAAATGTAAAGATGAATGGATAAAATGTATTTTTTAATACAACAGAATGTCCGTTTAAATGACTTTTTACATGTTCAACAGGACTAAAAGAAAACAGTTGTGAGATGTGTTTCGTGTTGTCAGTAAGTTTTGACTATAGGATTTTTCCTCAGATGATGAGGGTTGTGTGTTCAGACAGCTAAAAGGCCGTTTAGGACACCTTCAGCCTCAGGCATGCCTCTGTTTCACTGCATCAACTCATCTGCTGTGTTTTCATATCACATTCACATGGATGAGTCCATTCAGCTGTTCTTCATTCATAACATGAAGTGATGCCTTTGGCTTTTAACAATGTGAACAGGTTCAGTGATAAATATTGCATTGATCTTCATTTTCCTGTTGACTGTTTGCATCTTTCTATGGAGATGAACATTTTCTACACACATCCTGGAACATTTAGCAGTGTGTCGATCTCATGTGTGTACATAACCTTTTCATTGAAATGATCTGCTGACAGGTGGTATTATGACAAGTTTTTGAATTGTGTGTTTGTATGTTTAATTTTGCACGACAATTGAGAAAAACAGATGTAATCTATCTGATTACTACTGTAGAATCAATGTTACTCGTTTTACTAAACTAAATAACGTGTTTCGGGAAAACACTAAATATGCTCTTAAAATGAAAGACTTGCATTGTGTTTCTGTTGCCATGTGTAAAGTTCTGAACGATGCTTTGTTGATGTCTTTAGAAAGACAAATATTAACTATTTTACAGTTTATTCCTCTCTGTGATATTAATTATTTACCTGTGTGCATCTGTCTGAACAAAATGCTTCAGATATGCATTAGACGCTGAAATTGATCATTCGCAATGTGACCAACAGCTGAATTTAATTCAACAATTGCTCTGCATTAATGCGCAATGGATTAAAAACCTCTTTAACAATAAATACAAATAGTTTATTCTGGTGATAATTATTCATGTTAATTCAATTTAATTGAATTTTGATTTGTCCCGTGTTTATGTTTTTGACAGTCAGCCGTGAAGGTATTATAGCAGAGGACAGTGTGACCGTCACAAAGCAGATGCAGTTTGAGAAAGAATCAGGACCAGAGGTGACGGGTGTTCTTGAGAGTACTGAGGTTGAGAAGGTTCAGGCTGAGGCCTTTAAACCAGTCAGTGCACCTGTGGAGGAGATTAATATAGGAGAAGTTCCTTCAGCACCAAGACCTGATTACTCTGCTGAAGAGCCATTGTTTCATGCTGCTTCAACTGAACACGTCAGGTATGCTGATGAACCACCCACCTCAGCTCTGGAGCCCGCATCAGAATCTACACCACTAGATTCTAACCCTGTTTTATCACCAAAACCCAGGCTAACGGAATTAACCTCAGTTCCGGAATACACATCAGAAGTCCAAACCCCAGGCTCAGAGCGAACACTTGAGGAAGTGACCACAGCCCCTGAAGCTACCACAGGTGCAGAGTCTGCTCCAGTGAAACTAACCGAAGTTCCAGAACCCACTCCAATGGAGCCGAGCTCCGCTTCAGAGCCAACATCAGCAGATTCTACTACAGCACTAGAACCCACTCCAATGGAACCGAGGTCACCTCCAGAACCCACCTCAGTGGAACCTAACACAGATCAAGAGCCAACATCAGCAGACACTACTACAAGTCCAGAACCCACTCCAGTGGAACCAAGGTCACCTCCAGAACCCACCTCAGTGGAATCCACAGATCAAGAGCCAACATCAGCAGATACTACTAGAGGTCTAGAACGCACTCCAGTGGAACACAGCCCAGATCTAGAGAAGACATCTGCAGATACTAGTACAGCTCTAGAACCCACTCCAGTGGAACCGAGCTCAGCTCCAGAACCCACCTCAGTGGAACCTAGCACAGATCAAGAGCCAACATCAGCAGACATTACTACAGGTCCAGAACCCACTCCAGTGGAACCAAGGTCACCTCCAGAACCCACCTCAGTGGAACCCACAGATCAAGAGCCAACATCAGCAGATACTAATAGAGGTGTAGAACCCACTCCAGTGGAACACAGCCCAGATCTAGAGAAGACATCTGCAGATACTACTACAGCTCTAGAACCCACTCCAGTGGAACCGAGCTCAGCTCCAGAACCCATCTCAGTGGAACCCAGCGCAGATCTAGAGAAGACATCAGCAGATACTACAGATCTAGAACCCACTCCAGTTGAGCCAAGCTCGGCTCCAGAACCCACTTCATTGGAACCCAGCGTAGATATAGAGCCAACATCAGCAGATTCTACTACAGCTCTAGAGCCCACTCCAGTGGAACCGAGCTCAACACCTACAGCATGTTGCAGACAGGCTGAAGATTCTTCTGCATGCATGGATACAGCAGCTGTTACACAGTCTATGGGGGGGAATGCTCCTGCTCAGCCTGCTGCTCTACAGGGTAAGGATGGGGGATATGAGGAACTGTTCTCACATATTCCAGGTGTCCAGTCTGCAGCAGCCTTTGCAAAACAGATCTGTACTTTTAACTCTTAAACTACTTTTGACAAGTAGAACAAAGTATTGGTCAGAGCAGAGGTTAGACTTTAAATGCTTCTACACATAATAGTTCAATACGCAAGGAATGCTGGGTAATAGAAGAAAGATTGTCGAGAAGGGTTTACTGCATTCTAGACAGAGACGTTTCAGTACAGTAGCAAACCGAATATGTCACACTTCCTACTGCAGACGCTCTCTCATTCTGTGTGCTGTTCCAAAAACCACAATAGTCTGTGATGCTTCACATTATATAAGCTTTTGTGTCCGCTAGGGCTGTGACGCAGTGTGACAAACAATATTAAGAGATTTGATTTGAAACGTGTATGTGAGGATTCAGTATGTAAGACAAGTGCTTAAGGATAGAGTTCTCGCTCTAGCAGTACTGATATGTTCTCTTTGAAAACTTTGAGACAGTTCTTACATTTTTTTACTTTAAAATGTTTATTTTGTGTCCATTTTTTGGCATTGCATCAAAGCAAGTGTACAAGAAAACAAACAAAAGCTAAAAAGAAATATGTTGAACAAAGACAGAATAACCTTAAAAGCAATATGAAATATAGAAGGTGCAGACACATATAGGCACATACACATAAGTATCTATATACATACATGTACAACTCTCATGGTATTATTGCAAGTCTTTCAAAAGATGAGCTAGAGATACTTTATCAACATTATCAACAAATTATAAGAAAATTGGCAATAATATTGAGGGCACAATTACATTCCTGGGGGAAAAAAGTGTCGTTACGATTTCAGTCTGACTAATACGTTAAAGGTCCAGTCAGTGAAATCTAGCGGCAAGGTTGCAAATTGCAACCAACCGCTCACTGGTTTGGTTTCACCGCTTGAGGTTTTACAGCCGGACGATGAGAAGGCCGTCACAGATGCAGCTGGTACGACTTTTCTTCATTGGCTCAAAGATCAAGAAAGTGTAACCATTAGAAAAAAACTAGTGCTTTCTAAAGCTCATGTGCAGTTCATGCTAAAATGTTTTGGAGATTTAGTAGGTAAATTAATTTCTTTCCAAATTACGACCCTATTTCAAATAGTTTTGGTTTATCAACACGGTCGTCATTTTGAATTATAATAAGTTCTAACCTTTACTACAGCTGATCACGTGACATTACTTGCGATGTGTCATATTACTTATAGCATGAATAAATGAGGCTTTTATATAGCATTGCTGTACACCCAAAGCGCTTGACAATCACATCAGGGGGGTCTCTCCTCAACCACCACAAGTGTGCAGCATCCACCTGGATAATGTGACGGCAGCCACAGTGCGCTCACCACACACCAGCTATAGGTGGAGAGGAGAGCGAGAGATAGAGCCAATTCAGAGGGTGGGGATTATTAGGAGACCATGATTGACAAGGGCCAGGACACCGGGTTACACCCCTACCCTTTACAAGAAGTATCATGGGATCTTTATTGACCAAAGGGAGTTAGGACCTCAGTTTTAACATCTCATCCGAAGGACGGTGCTTTTTTATAGTCTAGTGTCAGGGCATTAGGACCCACACAGACCACAGGGTGGGCACCCCCTGCTGGTCTCACTAACACCTCGTCCAGCAGAAACCTAGCTTTCCCAGGAGGTCTCCCATCCATGTACTGACCAGGCTCAGTCCTGCTTAGCTTCAGTGGGAAACCAGTCTTGGGCTACAGGGTGATATGCCTGCTATAATAATATACAAACATTTCTTTCTTGTTTTCTTTCTTTCAGCAGCTGGGGAAAATTGAACTGATCTCCAAAGATTGCTGATGTGTATTTACACCCAAACTCACCACTGGAAGTTAAATGTTGTTATGTTTTATACTGCAGTGTCTAATAATTGATCTTCCCTGCATGAGTTTGTACATTAGTGTTTCCAAATCACATCAGCACTGTTGCCACAGAAGTGCCTTAGAGAACACAGAGGCATCGTGGGTAATGAGCGCAGCGTGGGAGGAACATTTGTGATACTGCAGTGAAAGGGATTGAAATGTCCTTGGTGTGTGTGTGTGTGTGTGTGTGTGTGTGTGTGTGTGTGTGTGTGTGTGTTTGTTTGTTTTATGCGTTGATTGGTGGCTATCTGCCTCGTTTCCTCTGAGTGGTACGGTTCAGTACGGTACGCAATTTTTTCCGTTTCCACTGTAAATGGTACCCAAATAGCGAACCGTAACGTACCACTTTTTTGGGACCCTTTCGTAATGGTACCTAGCACAGTAGTACCAATAGTACAGTGTTGCCAACTTTTGCAAGACAAATAAGCAACTGCAGCTCCAAAAACAAGCCCAAAACAAGCCCAACATTATTCATGATCATCAATGTAATTTATTATCAATTATTTATTATTAATGAACGAGCCTGGGTCATTTTAAACTGACACTACCCTGTTTGAAAAACACAAACATAAATTATTTTACAAAAATTAATTGCAAATCTCTGATGTGAGCAGTATAGGCCTGGAGAGATGGAAAAGGAGAAGATATAATGACCACTTAACGTAGCTGTAACAGCCACACATTTATAATGAAGTAAAACTGAACTATATGCATTTGATGTATACTTTTTTAAATTATATTCTGCAATGATCAATACATTTATTTAATACAATAAAAATGTTTGATGTTTACCTTATAGCCTAATATATAGGGTCATCCCTCCCTACCCCTTTGCTGCACCTTGATCAGATCTGACCGTTTCGTTCATGTTCACATTTCATCCTAATCGTGACAGATGTAATACATTTAGTTTAGTTGGTAGGGGAAAGGAGGCGGTGTGTTTGAGGACAAATTACGCTATTCACACGTGCTTAGGCTTGAATAACGCTGTGTAGCCAAACGCGCAGATCTACACTTTTAACATGTTTAATGATGTAGCCCGGTTATAAAATGCTTTTTATCTTTAAGTGAATATTTCATCTGTTTAGTATATTTACCTCCGATTACACAAAGAGCGCCGATGATTACGTGAAGAGACCACTGTAACATTCTTGGCTTCTCTATGTTGTTTTACGTGCTTAGATATGTTGTGTGACCTCCTGCGGCTCCGCGCAGACCAATCGGCGCGTGACATCATAGTACCGCGAGAGTGATCGACAGTAGACGTCTCTGTATGCTTTCAAATAGCTCTCGCAGTGCTGATGTTATGCTCTGCCGCATGTAGTACAAAAAGCCTACCTTCGAGCAGACAGTGTTAATGGATTGAACAAAACAGCGACCATAGATGTAAAGAAACAAAGTTGCTTGTCAGGTTCAGAACAAGCAACCATATTTTTTAAAATAAGCCCCAAAACCCGCAACAAGTGATTTTTTAACGCGACTTGACAGAAAAAGAAGCCCAAGGTCGCGTATTATAAGCGGACTTGGCAACTATGCAATAGTACCGGAACCTAATGGGTGGAGCTAGTCTCACTGCAGAACGCTGATTGGTTTACAGAGAATCGTAACTTGAGCGTGCTACAAGGGGAACCAAACAGTATAGATACCAAGAGGTGAAACTCAATAGAACGTTCCATTGCGACACCTGCGACCTGCGTTTCCGCCATTTTGGGGTGAAAGCGACTCTGCTTTCTGCTGTGGCGATGGCAATAGCAGCTGCTTTGTTTAAAAAAATAAAACATTAAAGCTGAAATTCAACCTGAATGATGATAATACATGACGATAAAAGCCTTGGCTCGCTAGAAACCTTGCCAGATATCAAGCATTTTCACCCCAAAATGGCAGCCGCGCTGTTTTCTCTCAAAGTTGCGCCTCTTGGTATCTATACTCTTTGGGGGAACGACAACACAGGAAGCGCCATTGTCATTTACAGATTGCTTTGTTGCGTGAGAATGACGTCGATCGCTACTTTCCGGTGTACACCAAGCCTGCGTGTTGTCAGTGGAAACGCAAGCCTAATAATGGTTACCCGTAACGAAGCATACCATACTGTACTGTACCGAACCATACTGCTCAGTGGAAAGGAGGCAAACCAAATGTGTTTTTAGTCTTTCTTCTTAATCGTTAATAACTGTCAACATTGCAACTTCAGAAAATGTGCACATCCCAAAACACTTAGGACAGATCAGCCAAAATAGGCTACTTCATGAAAAAACGAGAATCGGCACACTGTCACGGCTGCTCCCAAAGTTATTTATTAAAATAAACACATTTCGGCCTAAAAGGTCTTCCTCAGGCAAACCACAAACCACATCAACTAATTATCCAATCATCTGACAACAAAAGGAAAAAACAAACAAAGTATCTACAGTACAGCGCAAAGCATGATTCATCAAAATCATCCAGCAAAAAAAGGTTTTAAATCTAACTCAAGATCAAGACCTTTTGGAGAAAGTGTTTATAAAAATGCTTCCCTCTGTAGTCAAGTTTGATCAATGTCACCATCCCTTCTTGGTCTCTCCACTTGTTTTTTCATCAAATAACTGTCAACATCTCATAAATATGTGTGGAAAAAAATAAAATGACTTGCTTTAATCACATAATTTTTTGTATTGATTTGCTCCTCCTTAAAGACTATTGAGATAGAAATGTTGATCTTGTCGTGTGTGTTCATTGGTTGATGACACGTATCCTTACAACAGGTGAAAAATAAAAACTATACAGTATGATTAGAATACGAATGAATTGTTGATTTTGTTTTATAAACTTACAACGAGATGCATCTGAATGAATAAGTTCGGAAAAATTCGAAGGGACTTCATTTCCCATCCGCCACCAGAACCGGAAGTGAGCGCGCACGTGTGTTAAGGCTCGTGCTGCGTTGAACAAACCGATTCAGTGGCTTCGAATATCATAAACAGTTTCGTTTCATCGCGTTCACGGTAAATTCAGTTTGCACTGTTACATACATTTTCTATATTTAACGTTTTCGTCCAAAATTGCAAACGTTTGAACATTCATTCGGTATACTGAATAAACAAAATGTTTTGTTTGTACAATACAAATAGTTGATCGTGTATTACTAAGAGTAGTATATGTACTAACCATTCTATAATGTACCGTATATACTTGTGATGGAGTGAAATGGATGAATCTGATTACGTATTTCGAATATTATATTATTGTTGTTGTTTATGTTTCAGATGACTGGAGCAAAAGACAGAATGAGACAGAAAAAGATGAAAAATCAGCCGAGAAACGTGACATACGGCAGCACAGGTGATGTTCACATTGTCTTTGCTTCTCTTCACTGTTGTTGGATGTTTTCAGATGTTCACAAAGTTTTTTATCAGTAGGTCGCAGTGTTGAAAGAGGTCAGGGGTCACAGGCCAGTGGCTGGGTCAGAGGTCATCAGGCTGGCGGTCAGGGATACAGTCGACATCTGCCCAAATACATCACAGGTGAGTTTGATATCTGACCTCATTCAATCACCTAACCCTAGTGACATTTTTTTGCGAAACACACTTACAAACTTCTCGTTCATATGCGGTCACATGTGTTTGTGTGCATCAGCGTACACAGTACATTCAATCCTGACTCATCAAGAAGTTCTTCTCTGTACACACTTATTACAGTATGAGATCCAGTGAAAGCTTTCAGGGGTTGATGTGCTTCAAATGACTCTACATGTGTTTAAAGGGCTCATATGACAGGGCTAAAACTAATATTATGTTGTTGTTTTTTTAATTGTAATGCAATGTGTATACACGATTTAAGGTTAAAAAACGCTGTATTTTCTACATACCGTGCATGTTTGTATCTCCTCTTTGCCCCGCCTCTCTGAAACGCACGCATTTTTAACAAAGCTCATGGCTCTGAAAAGCGAAGTGTGCTATGATTGGCCAGTTAACCAGTGCGTAGTGATTGGTCGAATACTGCAAGCGTGTGAGGGAAATGTAACGCCTCTTACCATATTTGGAACATCAGGTTTCAAAGCAATCATACTGAAAGGTACACCCACCTTACTTGCGTATACATTTGGATGGTCTTACCACGAACTGACTTAGATTTGTGGGGATGTGGTTACTAGGGTTGGGCCGATAGACGATGACATCGTCCATCGCCGATGGCTGACAGCCATCACGATGTTGGGCCGGCATCGTGATTCCCCTGCATGATGCAATTTTCGTCATCAGGAGGGTCCGCGGCAGTGTTCGAATTGTGTCAAAGCTCTTGGGGGGGTCCCCTAACCAGCCCTTAAAAAAATCGATCTTACTGTTATTTTTCTATTTTGCATTGTAAGTTTTTTATTCATAAAAACAAATTTCTTAAGATTTAGCCTGTTTGATGTCTGTCTTGCTGAGATTTTGCTTTTTGCAAAATCTCTTAAATTTATTGATAACAGTAAGATTAACAATTTTTTCAAAATTTATGATAACATTTTTCTTACCAATTCAGATTTTCCTTTCCTTTATTTATTTATTTATTTATTTATTTTCAAGTCCTTTGATTCTTGTTTATATTACTGTAATAGAGTGCTGTTCCTTTTTTTCAAATATTAATACAACAATTCATTGGAGCGAGCAGAGTCGGCGCTAGAGCAGATCTACTGGAGGGGCATTGGGTCATCGGCGGGGGGGGGCACTGCCGTTTGAGAAATATTTTGATGCAGTGGCGACATCATAGTCAAGTCCAACACAGCAGAAATGCTATAAAAAACGAAACACGTTTTTTTTTTTTATTAATTATTATTTGCTAATTTCGTTTATTCTTGTTGTTGTTAATTTCCATATCATGTCACTTAGTCGAGGCTATGTGGTAGCCCTATGCACACAGTTTACTCGTCATACACACGAAGACGATAATAAAAGGCAGAAAGGGGTGGGGTAAAGTTATGCCCTCTCTCTACTCCAGCACAGTCACACACACCGGAGGGCTGTAGTGGAGGCTAAACGCAAATAAATGCAGTTTACCCATCTCTGACATGTTACCTTTTTGTTAATCGGATAATGTTAGCTGTAACAGTTTGCTCTGGTCCATTTCTCACAATGATGAGCCGACAAAGTTATTACGAAGCATGTTGTTTAATCTCGTCAGCGAAAGCTCCATCCATCATTATACCATTTGACAATCACTTGAACACCCGGGTGGTTTCACAAACTTATAAAGAGAACAACAAAACCTCTAAAGCAGCTTACTCTCCTTTTCTCCTTCTGCTACTTTTCTCTCACATACGTGAATACCCCGCACCCGCACTACTTTTCCCATCATTCAGTACGGCCAGGACTACAAACCCCATGCTTCTTAAAGGGACAATGCCCATATTCCCGCAACACATGTCAAAAATAGTTGATAGATGACCAAACCTAGTAACGTCATGAACAACCAAAATTATGCGTTTTCCCCGTTCATTTCATTTTATTTCATTTAAGTTACAGTTTGCACATTTAATATTAAAAGAATAACTAAAAGGGATATTTTGTGGGCCACTCCATGGCCTGTGGAAGGAGGGGCATCAATGACCGCTAGGGGGGCCACGGCCCTCGAATGCCCCACCATAGCGCTGGCGCTGGGAGCGAGTGAGGAAGAGGGCGCGTCAAAGTCAATAGTGGTTGTCTGTACAGGGCTGCCAAACCAGCCAGTCAGTAGCATATGACCGTTTAAAACATGATTCATCTCTTGATAATGTAGATCAAATATGTATGAACCAATGCAGAATAAGAAAAACAAATGTAATTCCTTTGGGCGAAAGCAATAGCCTTCTCGTCAAAGTCGGACCTTATGTTTGCAGAACGGAGCGCAAAATAATATCTGGGGAATGCGAAAGTTTTCTGAAGGAAGATAAATATTCTTGGGGAAACGGAAAAGTTTTCTAAAGGAACGCAAGGTTCTTGGGGAGAGCAAAAGATTTAAAATATTTTCGCTCCCTTTCCTATTTTTCCACCACCCGTATGTGCCCGTTAGTCTCTTAGTAACGCATCGCATCTGTTTTGACAATGTGAAATAACATCGTACATAAAGAAAGACTTGCATATCAAAATTATAGTAACTGTTCAGTTTTATAAAAACGCTTTCAATATAAGAGGATCCGCACACACCATTGTCTCAGTGCGACATCTCTGTACATGTCTTCATCGAACACTGTGTGGCGTGCTTGAGCATGCATGGATTTTTCAGATAAAAATGTCATTTTAATTTGCATCTTATGAAATTTGGACAAATAACGGACAACAGTGGCTTGTTTTAGCGTGATAATTTGACAAAAATAATTTGGGGTTTTAGAAGTCTAGTTTTAATGGAAAACCAGGGGACCCCCAAATTCATTATTTTAGACCTTATGAGGGGTCCCTTAAGGCTTATGAGGGGTCCGGAACCGCCCCAGCCCCCCCTCAATTGTCCGGACATCCCACAGACAAATTTTGACAGCAGAGTCCACAGTATGACATTCTGCGCATGTGTCGAGCTCGTCCATTCATGCTTATCCGCAGTTGAGTATGATTTGGAAGCTGTGTGACGCGTGTGTGCGCGAGACGGACATAGAAAGTGAACGCAAACAGTGAATCGTAGTAATGCGCTCACACGTTGTGTGTGTGTGTAAACTTGTCAATGACAAACTGAACTGTGTGCGTCTGCAATGGCAGCGTGACACATGAGTGCAGCGTGACCCGCGCAGATGGCTTATTGCACACACAGCCTACACTGGCGGGCTCAAGATCTACTCGTCTTTCCACATTAAATAACAACCGGAATAAATTCCAAATTTGCAGGTCACACATGTGCGAGTGCTTGTGAAAAAAAATCATGCTGTCTTGAAAACTGGTCACAAATGTGTTTTGGTTGCAGTCTGGAGCAGTGATATAATTGTTTTTAATGTTTTGGCAGATGGCCATCTAGCAAACTGATATACCCCAACCCCCGTCTCGCCCCGCCCCCCGATGTCATTGTCCATCGCAATGTTTCACTGTAGGCATCGTCCGATGCTAATTTGGTAGACATCGCCCAACCCTAGTGGTTACACGAGGCGTTTCAGGCAGGTCTGGGTGAGCATTCGCTTTTACATAGAATGCATCTTTTGTTCCCACACTTTCATTTCTGCAATTTTACGTGTTTAATACATGCATGGGCAACTTATAACACACCAAAGACACAGAAGAACACGTATTCGCTCCATATGACCCCTTTAAGTGATGTTTAAAACTCACTGATAATCTCCCCGTCCGTCGCATTTCCCATACTTTACTTAATCGCAACAAGTTACAAGAATCCATGTTACTCCAGCAGCGTGACTCTGGACTTGTTTAATGTGAAGGCAACATGACAGAAGGGTTCCTCCATTTGTCTCATTTACATTTGTTTCTGTGTTCAGAAGACAGTTAGCTATTAGAGATTTGATTCCACAGTCAAATAATGACACAGACGGATTGTTTGTTCTCTCATTTTCCTGCAGCGTCTCACTTTGCAAATGCTCGCGCGGCAGAAGTCAATGGCATGCTGAAGGCTGTCAGTAAACCTGCAGGCAGCTGTCACGTGTTCAACGCGCTGCCAAAACACATGCGCAGACGAGCCATGAGCCACAACACCAAGAGACTGCCGAGCCGTCTACGAGAGGGCGCTCACAAACTGGTACTGCGCTCCATAAACTACCGCCCTACACGCATGCGCCCCAGGACGTTTATATCAAAATGATTGTGTGTTTGTTTGAGAATGGGTCACAGGTGCAGTGCTGCGTGTCAAGTGGAATTCTGGGATTCTTATTGTCATATCAGTGTTGTTTTTCTGCCTGTATGTTTAGATGGAGCGCAGTCAGCAAACAGAGAAAGAGAAGAAACAACTGCCCAAAAGGAGGAGTCGCAGAGCTCGTCGTCGTCATGGCAACCTGCTTCTCGAGTTTAATCGCAGACAGAGGAAGAATAAGTGGCTTGAGACACACATTTGGCACGCCAAACGCTTCCACATGCTGAAAAGATGGAGTTACTCTCTGCCACACAAACCCACTGCAAAAACCTTCAGATCCAGTTACAGAGCCATGAACACACACGCCTTACTGCAGGTAACACACACGCACACTGGTTTAACATGTACATTATACCATATACTTACAGTCATCAGGGATGCAAACTTGTCACCTTTCGGCAAAATTCACCGTTTTGGATCCAAAATGGGTCATTATTGTGATTCGTCTAGATCCGATGAGGTTTTGGAAAGGACCCAGGCCTCTCATGCATCACACAGACAGCTGTGGATCTGGATCCATCCGGCCCTTAAAGCGGTGAAACATTTGTCTTGTAGTAGTGACAGATGAAATTAATAATATGAAATACCAATTGTAATAATTAGTGTAATATTTTTATAAGTTATATATAAACAATGACTATATATATAGTGCAGTTTATGAACGGTCTGATCAAAAATTGCACCGTTAACCGCAATAACTGTGCATTAAATCCTTTAATGCACAGCTAGCCGTGGATCATCCCTTACATGCATGCGTGCATACATACATATACTGTACTGTATATACTGTATATATATTAGTGCTGTCAATTGATTAATAAAAATGATCTAATTAATCACACATTTTTTCTGTGATTAATCACGATTAATTGCACATAACATTAATGTTTTAAAATATACTTTACAATCTAATAATTTCACCTTTAATCTTCAAATTAATGTAGAAACAACATATTTCTTTAACAGCATCATTTTATGAATGAAAGCCAACATTCTGATATTAGTACTGTAACTGATCTCTCTATTAAGTTATTTTTTATTTTAACATTCATTATAGCCATATAATTAACGTGTTAACATTGACAGAACTAATATATATACACTAGGGGTGACCCCGAATAGTGGAAGATTAGATGCTTGGATAGGAGGTCTCACAGTGGAATCTTCATGTTATGCAGTGGGGATCATGTAATTGTGGTGATATTGGCAGTGGCGTAGCAGACAGGTACACACTGCGCCACCCAAAATATGATTTGTGATGTACAGAAATGGGAGATTTTTAGGGTTGGGTACCGAAAACCCTGGCGATTATGAGCGTGAGGTCTGACTGTGACCCAGCGCAGGATCGCATCTCTCCTCGTCTTCTGTGCTGTGCGAGCGGTGAAGAGAAGCAGCTCGCTCCGCACGCACCCGCAGATGACTCGCACATGAATGTGTGCACCGTTTACAAACATCTGTCACTTACTGAATGTTTGGGCATATAAATATGAATGAACACTTTGTCTGTAAATGCACGTGGTTCGTTACTTAGACTGAACTTTGCGCTGCACGATACAAAAATATTATAATAATGACGTAAAATAACCAAAATTACAGCAAGTACGGCGCAGACTCTCGGATCTTGTTATTCTCTGCACTGAAAGCAAGCTGCGCGTCAGGAGGATGGAGAAAGAGTGCGCAGGAACAAAAAAGGTGAAAGGGACTTTTTGTCTGTTTAAATGGTGAGATGCTTTATTGCATTCCTCCTTTACATGCGGTAAATAAAGTCACTTTATTCATTGGTAATGAACGTGATGTATTCCCGTTTGTAAAAAAGAATTCATTATTATCAAGTAGTTTTGAAAATAGTTTTGAGGCGAGATCTGGTCTAGTAAGTGGCACAGCAGTGTTACTGATTCGACTGTGTAAATCCTTACATACCCCTAATATATACACGCACATATATATAATCATAGATGTATATGTGGGGGTCTCGCTTCATTGTCACCTTTTCACCCCAATGAGTTTGCATCCCTGGGTCACACACGCCTTTATGAGTCATTGGTATGTTTGAGACACAAGTGCTGAAGAATAACAGTGAGAACAGTTCAGTGCTGGGGATTGTAGTTCGGTCACTAAATGATTTGACCCGGGTGGGTGTGAGAGAGAGAGAGCTCCTGGGTTATAATGGACTCTGTCCCTCTGCTGTGTGTGTCTTTCAGGATTTGTCGTATTTCTGTTGTTTGGAGCTTCAAGGTTCTGAAGAACTAATACTGAGAGCACTTGTCCGACTCACCAGCAAAGACACAGGTGTGTGTGTGTGTGTGTGTGTGTGTGTGTGTGTGTGTGTGTGTGTGTGTGTGTGTGTGTGTGTGTGTGTCAGCGCAGGCTGTGTTGTTGTGTAGTTCACTGCTTATTCTCAGTCATTTGTGTTGATGTTGCCTGTAAGGTGGTGTGTGTTTGTTTTGTAGGTCCCACGTTTGGTGCAGAGTTGTTTCTTTCAGGTTCTCGTCAGGGCAGCATTCACCTGTACAGAGCAGATCAGTTTCCTCACGGTTCTCTGGGACCAGCTGACTTCCTGTGGAGACCCCGGGCCCCTCACACATCACACAGACAGCTGTGGATCTGGATCCATCCGGCCCTTAAAGCGGTGAAACATTTGTCTTATAGTAGTGACAGATGAGCGCTGTGAGCGTCTCAAACGAACGGAGAGATACGCTCTTTGTGCTTTCACACATACTGCCAATCCCACAAAATCAGCATTTGTTAACCTAATTTTCACTTTCTGCGGAGAAGCCCCTCCCCTACATGCAATATAACATACTGGGTTGTGTATTTCATAAAAAAGTATCCTTTTAGATATCATTTTGACCGGGTTAGGTCAGGGCTCTAGAGTGCAACCTTATTTTTCAATGGTGCGACTAAAAAAAAATCTGAGGTCGCACCGGTGCGACCAGCCGTTCGAGGGAGAAAAAAAGTCTCCGCGACTCTGAAAGTCTTCCTGTGATTCAGCAACAGACACACATTAGGCCCATATCGTTGTCTAAACCAATCAGAGATAGTGAAGGGCGGGGCCCCCTCTGATTGGCCGTGGTCCAGATTTTCCTGTGCGTGTGTGTACCAGAGGTCGCGTTAACCGAAAATTCTCTGTCATTGACAGATATTTTTTACCAGTGACGGAAAAATCTGAAGGCCGTCCATCCGTCATTTTCACGGATTACAATGAGGGCAATTTGTAACTCCCCGTTTGCCTTCATTAGAGCGTGATATGCTCGCGAAGGGACGTGCGTGTTTTCACCCGTCATTGTTACTGACTAGACATATGATGCGATCTGAGAAAACCTGTCGGATGTCGCGCTGGGGCGAAAGACAGTTCACCTATCAAAGTAAACCACATAACATGAAGAATGAAGGAGTATCAATGCACATTTCCCGCCAGTCCTGTGTAAACTACGGCATGCAAAGTTTTTTATACAATGTTTTCGTGAGATGACAGAGCTCCCCGTCTGCAGCACCGGGAGTTATCCGATCGCAAAACATACAAGGGATGATCATGAGTCCAGACACTATGCACATGATAAACAAGGTAAAACTTGCTTCACTGCTTATTAGTTGTTATCCGTAATGTTTGCTAGTTTCCTTGTGTAGTGATAATGGCAGAGCTCTCGTAAGTGTGCCCGCACCATTTTCCTTACTTTCGTTTTATTCAAACGGTTTTGTACAGTATTTTTATAGACTTCAACACTGGGAAATGTTTTTTTATTAAATTGTGATTAGAGTAAGTCTTTTACCACTGTAAAGTGACTTTTACTTGTGATACTGGACTGTTGTGCTTTTATTTTCATCACTTAACTTTAAACCCGTTTTCCTCCAAATTCCGTTCCTGTAAATCCTAGCGCTTCAGCCGACCTCAGCCATAACTTTTGTTACATACACAAGGTATGAGCAAAATAAAAACTGATTTGGAAAGGGTTTGAATATGGTATCAAAAACTGTAATATATAAATTTGCACCATGTGTTGGGTTTTCCCAGATCGAATCACATATGAACATAAACATTAAATACATAGATGAATATAAACAACAACGGCTTTATTGGGCATTCAGTTATATTAAAATACAACAAGTTCCGAGACGCAAGTACAGCGTGATGATGTCACGAACATACTAATTACCACGTAAAGCCACCTTGCTCCATAGTGACGGGTAATAATAGATTATGACGGATTTTTACGAGCCTGTCAGTCAAAATGACTGACAATAAAAAAAGTCTAGCGCAACCTCTGGTGTGTACGTGTGAAAATGCGTGTGCTGCAGTCAGACAGAGAGGGGAGGAGCCTATATGCCCATCAGTTAAACAGAGAGGGGAGGAGCCTATATGCCCATCAGTTAAACAGAGAGGGGAGGAGCCTATATGCCCATCAATTAAACAGAGTGGATGTAGCCGCGGATGATGAGAGAAGATGAAAAGAACGATTGACAACTGTTTCGTGAATAATGTTAAGTTAAGGCCTGATCCGTCCAAAAATCATAAGCAATGCTCTGACATGGACCCATCAACGTCCCAGGTTATGTCAAGCCCTGGTCCATTTATCTTGAGATGTTTTAAGTTTCAGTTCAGTGAAGCACTTTAAGCACCAACACTTTTTCAGTAAGTGACCTTTCTTGTAGAATTGTGCTTCAAATAAAGAACTTTATGTTGACCAGATTGTTAGTTAATCATTTACAAGTCAATTTTGCCTATATAGACAGCGATTTAAAAAAAAAGTGAACTGGTAAAACTGCAGTGTTAAATGCGATGCGGTCGAAAATTCCACCTAAGAAAAAAAGTTAGGCGCACCAGTGCAGCCAGTGCAAAAAGTTAGTCTAGAGCCCTGTAGGTGTTTGTCCAACTCCTGGTAAGTGTTTCGCTCGTTCTTGCTTTATCCCAGAGTCAAAGTAATAAGACAACTGGGAAAGATGTTTACTTTGATGACGTGCATTTACAGTGAAAAAACTACATTTTCACGTCAATTCGTGTAGTTTTTCGTGCGGTATTAGAATACGTGCTGTTATCAATATTTTCTAGATGACACTGATGACTCTTAGTGAAGTTTCTTATGAGACTGTTGTATTCGTAGTGCAATTCAAGCGCTCGCTGTGTGTATCAATGTTTTTTCATGGGATGTATATTAGACAAACGTGAGGAGAACCCACTATAAAACTAGTCTGTTTCTTTGTTAAAATGATGACTGAATTAATAAGAATGACATCAGAAATACACCTGAGACAATTGATGGTGTGATTGATGGTGTTTCTCTTTTGGCCAATGAATCGCAATACCAGTGTAGGGAAGTGGAGAGAGACTGTCCACACAATTATGTCAGTCAGGTGTCTTCTTGGAACACACTAACAACAGTTGATTGTTCATTTAGAACTGCAGTTGCAGCATTATGTCACTATGGTGGCGCTGTTTTGTTTTCGTTTCAATAATGCATCCCAATTCGTATACTAACTGTCCTAAATCGTATTTGAAATAGGGTTAGTATGTCGCAAATCATAGTATGCTCAAATGAGTATGCTCAAAGTACCTGGATGGTCAATTGTTTCCAGTGAAAATTCGAAGTGTAGATCCATGGACACTCAAACGGATGATATTACCCACAACCCACAGAGAGAGGGTGGAGTTCAGTGATGCTTCACTGCATTAATATAATGAAATGATAGATGCTTCACTGAATTAATAAATGTAAGTATACAGTAAACATTACATAAGAAATAATGAGTAAAACCCTACTTACACTTACATTTAGTCATTTAGCAGACACTTTTATCCAAAGCGGCTTACAGAGAGTTCACGGAGCAATAAGCGATATGTCATACAGGAGCAATAATACAATAGGTGCTAATACAAAGCAACTAGTTTCAACAAAAGCCAGACCTATACTAGTTGAGATAAAGAGAGAGGGTTAGTTTTTTTCTGTCAAGTGTTCACAGAAGAGATGGGTTTGAAGTCGTTTTTTGAGTGTTGTGAGAGATGTGGTTGACCGGACTGAGTTAGGAAGAGTGTTCCACCAGGAAGGAGTTGTGAAGGAAAAAGAGCAGGAAAGTGATTTACTGCCCTTATGGGAAGGCAATACAAGACGCCGCTGGTTTGCTGAACGCAGGGGTCTTGATGGGGTGTAGGAGGGTGTGAAACTATGCCGGTGCAGATCCGGTGATAGTCCCGTAGGCAAGCATTAGTGACTTGAATCTGATACGGGCTTCATCCGGTAGCCATTGGAGGGAGATGAAAAGGGCCGTCACATGAGCCCTTTTGGGCTGTTGGAAGACGAGGTGTGCTGCTGCGTTCTGAACCAGCTGGAGTGGTTTGATAGACTTTGCAGGAAGACCAGCAAGGAGAGCGTCGCCGTAGTCCAACCTTGAGATTACCAGGGCCTGGACAAGGAGTTGTGCCGCATGCTCAGTGAGATAGGGTCTAACCTTTCAGAACTGACGATGTGAATAAGTGTTGAATTGTTGAATATTTACAATTCGTGATCGGGCCGGCTCTGATGTTCTTTCGATCAGGTTCAATCACTCTTAACACACATCACACCACAGGAAAATCTGATAGATGACGACTCTGTATAATAATCGATAACGATCAGCCCGATTATCTTTTGGTGTGGCCCCAGCTTTAGAGGTTTAGATTGAGAATCTTTAAAGTTGTTTGTGTGTCTGACCACCTGCAGGTGTCTTTATAGATGTTAGAAATGACTTTTAAAACACTTCATCAGCCTTTTGTCTGCTGTTGTTTTGTACTGCTGTTGTATTTCTGCAGCGTGCACGTGTAACGTCTTTATGTATATAATCATGTTTTGTATGATTGTATGAAGAAGAGAATGGAGAAATATATAGAAGAGGAGATCCTCAGCACACAGACTGTCCATCTTTACTCTTCATGATGTTTAAATATCGGCTGTGATTGATTATAAAAGCGTGCGTGTGTGTGTGTAGGTATGTGCGATTGAGGCGTACACTTACTGTAAACAGAGTAGATTGATTTAGTTTTGCTTCATCTCTTAGTATGTCAGGAAGTGGAGGTCATTGAGTTTAAGGTTTTATCTCATTTGGAGTAATCTGTCAGACACTGTGGAGTCCAAACCTCGCATCCATATAGAGCTATAGGCATAATTATACTATCAAAGATTTGACACCAGACTGGAACTGGAATATCTGTTTGGGTGAATCTGCCTTTGATGGCGTAAAACGCACGTCTAGCTTTCTCTTTCAGTGCATTCACTGCCAGACCAAAACCTCCTGACGCGCTGATTTTTAGGCCGAGATCATCGTAGTGTAAAGTGTGTTCTGTTGTAGTGTTTCCCAGAGTGAATGTGTATCTGTTATCCTGTAATCTGTCTTTTTCTGGAAAATCATCATTTGAGTTTTTGTTCAGATTGACTGTCAGGGCCCAGTTTTGACAGTATTTCTCCAGCAGGTGTAGGTGTTGCTGTAGACCTTCAGCGGTCTCATCAGCATTCAGATGACATTTCACCTCGGATGTTTAACGTGAGACCGGCTGTTGCAGATTGTTCCAGTAACACGGCTAACTCATTGATATAGAAGTTAAACAGAGTTGGACTCAAGTTGCATCCCTGTCTTACTCCGCGCCCCTGAGTGAAAAATTCTCTTCTTTTATCGCCAATTTTAACTCCGCATTTGTTTTCTGTGTTCATAGATTTAATGATGTCATAAGCTTTTCCTCCTATGCCTGATTGTAGAATTTTATAATATAGGCCGTCATGCCATATTGAATCAAATGCTTTTTTTAAATCAACAAAACATGCATACAATTTTCCTTTGTTTTTATGACGGACGTGCTCATTGACTAATGCCTGTAGTGTGTAGATGTGGTCGGTGGTGCGGTGGTTTGGTAGAAATCCGATCTGACTTTTACTGAAGACATTGTGTTTGGTAAGGAAAGCTTGAATTGGAGTATTCAGGATACTACAGAAAGTCTTCCCCAGGTTACTGTCCACACAGATGCCTCGGTAGTTATTGGTGTCCAATTTATCTCCGCTTTTGTGCAGTGGCTGTATTAAGCCTGTATTCCAGGATTCAATTAAGTGTCCAGATTGTAAAACTAGATGAAATAGTTTTTGGAGAGCCTGCATCACTGTAGGACTGTGCTTTAACATTTCTGTTCTGATGTTGTCTGAACCACATGTCTTTCTAGGTTTTAGTTTAATTTAATCGTTTAATTCTTTCAAACTAATCGGATAGTCTAGAGGGTTTTGGGTTGTTTTTGATTATCGATTCTAACCGGTTTAGTTTATTTTGTAGGGTTTTCTGATCAGGTGTAAAGACTATCTGAGGAGATTTCTCTGAACAGGTTTTTAAAGTAGTCTTTCCATAGATCTCTGTTTTGTATGGCTATATCCTGGTGTTGTTGTTCATTTAGACTATTCCATTTTTCCCAGAATTGATTATTATTAGTCTTGGATTTCATTGAGAGTATGGTTAAGGTGGATTGTATTATTGTAATTGCTTGTTCGGCTCTCTGTGTTTCAGGTTGGAGAGTCTTTCAATTTTACATTCTTTATCAAACCAGATTTCTTCTCCAGATTTTAGTAAAATTTTCTTGTTTCTATGAAGTAGGTTAGCTTTAATTTGACACCTTTCGTAGATCTGATTTATTTACGAAATCTCTGTCTCACTGTTTCTCAGGAAGTTGTGTCTGAGCTGCAGCTGGTGTGTCAGTGTTTTGAGGTTTTGTCCACCTCTGAGGAGATTTGTTCTGTTGAAGAGACGCTTGTAGGGCAGAAGAGGAAGAGAGATGATGAAGACTGCATTAACGCTCCCTCCAAAAAGCTTTTGGGTGACTGTACGCGGGCTGCTGGGACCCCCGTGCGCTGGGGGTCTGCTGATACTGCCATCACAATCAGGTAAATGTAAAACACCTGAAGCTGTGATCATGTCCAGCATCAGTAATCATTCTTATTTGGTGAATATTTTAGCTGTGCGTTTAATCGGTATGTGTGTTCTTTGACCTTTGTGTCGCTATCACAATGTTTTTTCCAGCGACAGTGTAATGCATGTAAGAGTTGGGTTGGTAAAGAAACTCTGGGCTGTTTGTTTGACAGAAGTGAAGTGAAGTCGTCTGCATGAGAGATTTTGTCTGGATTCTCATGCACGGATGGGTTTATTCTCCAGACACTCATCATTGAATCAGATATGAGGTTGTTGCTGGATTATTTCACTCTCGTGATGATTCATAATAATCTGTTTAGTGACCTCACCATGGAGATTGTGCGTTATCGTCTGATTGGTCCTCTGGCCCATATGGTTCTCACAGATACACTTCAGCCAGCCAATGAGGTGAGAGATCAGTGATGACATCACATTCATGCAGAGGTGTCATTCACCTCCTCAGTCATTCACATATAGATGATGTCATGTGTGCAGGACAAAGAGACGGTCGAGCCATCAGGTTTCTGGTGGCCCAATCACAGTAAAGATCAGACTAACATGAGGCTCCATCAACAACAGACAGACACATTTCAGCTTTTGAGAGGTGAAGATGACGCGTGTGCTTAGTTCAGACTGACTGCTGTGATGAACATTTTCATTTCTATCAGACTGAACATTAGCATGGCATGAAACACGTTTCTTCAAAGTGATTTTATTCATGCTTTTTCACAATTTCTTTGAGAACATGACGTCTGTGATGTATCATTGTGTGCTTTTCAGGAGTTTGTTCAACAGGAGAGATTCCAGCGGGCTGTGTGTTAGGACTGACTGTCGATGACCCCAGACTCAGTTTACCTCAGAGACGCAGTAAAACCGTTCCTGACCTACAGCCGAGCGCAGGTACACGCTGTGTGTGTGTTTGTGTGTTAGACCTTGAGCTCTGTGAGCCTCTGTGTTTCCATGCTGATGAACCAGGTTCGAATCCTGGCAGGGTCTGATCTGAGGTCTGTTCCTCTCGCACACGTTCAGCACCCGTCTCACTGCACCAGTTTGAGGAAATGTATTTGCTGTGTGAGGAAAGTGATGAATATTGTCACTGTGCAAACGTGTGTGTGTGTGTGTGTGTGTGTGTGTGTGTGTGTGTGTGTGTGTGTGTGTGTGTGTGTGTGTGTTAGATGAGTGCCGGGTGAGAGATTTGACTCTCAGAGGAGTCGTAGCTCACTGCAGTGAAAGTGCGCTGTGGGATGCGTCTGTTCGACACGGTGTGACACACAACCAAATGCCCCAACAGGTAAATAAACACACGTTATAACGCACACACTGCCCTGTGTTTGCTCTGTATGTCGTAATACTGTTTTAGCATAATAGGGTTTGCTTTAACGATGAAATCATTGTTCGTTTGTGTATGTGTCAGGAGCTCAACAGGATGAGGAGCGAGGCGTTGGTTCCAGGTTCCAGGTTGGCCGCTCCACCTCAGTCTCGCGTTCCAGTGCTGCTGGTTCATCAGCCGGGTCGAGTGCGTGGTGAGGAGCGGAGACACTGGGGATCTGGCTGGGATCTTCTGCTTCCAAAAGGCTGGGGCATGGCCTTCTGGATCCCTCTGGTACAAACTTCACCACATCTAATCTAAACAAATGACATCCATGAGGGAACAAGCGTGAACGCCACAGGACTGTTGTACAATATTTCTATCGGGGTGTCCAATATTGCTCCTGGAGATTTAGTGTCGTGGCCCTCCAGGACTGACTTTGGACAGAGATTCTTCCATTAAAATGTGCTCTCATTATGACAACAAATGTTGATGTTTTTATATCTGTGTGTAAAGGCATTTCAGTGTCAGTAGAGTTACTGGTGTGTTATAGGTGTATCGAGGTGTCCGTGTCGGCGGTCTGCACATGAGTGTCAAGCATTCTCAATTTAAGGGTCAACCTCATTTCCCTCACGATTACCCAGACTGCCCTGCAGGGACGCTCTTCCAATCAGAGCAGGAGGCAGAGCTTATAGAAAAGTTTAAAAGGTGAGGGTGATTTTGGAAAGACAACATAACGGTTTTGGTTAGGGCTTCACAGTATTTGTATTGGGGGAAACATTTTTAGAGCGGCTGTGGTTTTGATCAAAAATTTCAATTGAATATATCAGGCGTCCTCCATCAAAACGCACCAACTACATCAAACATGGATGTCTTGCGCCGTTCTGTTGCCCTTGGCAACAGCTGACAGAGGAGTGGGAGGAGTTAATGAAGCTGAATGAAGGGACCTCAAGCATCTGCAGAACCAGACCACCAGAATACACCGTTCTCAGGTCAGAGAACTATCAACACTGTATTTAACTCAAGTTAGAAGTCATGTGGTTTGATGGAGATGGGTGTTCAGAGAGGAAGAAACAACATTTTTCATCTGTGCTTTTGAATTAGTGATTTTTTTTATCCTTTTGGTTTGTAGGCAATAGAGGTTATGGACGTGTCGTCACTTTACCACGTGAACGCGCCAAAGCGCGCCCCTGTGGGTGGCAAAACACTCAGCAAAATGACTGCTTTCATTATCAGGAAACACAATTCCGTGCAACATTTCAGTGTCCAGGAACACCTGATTCCTTTGTAAGTCGTAGTGAAGTCGTAAGGATCACCGTCGAATCCAGCTGCTTGTAAGTTCAGCAAATAATTGCATGTTTTAGTCCCGGTTTCTCCTATTCACCTCAGCCGTTTGGCCACCCAGGGGAGCGTGTCCCAGGGCGTGTCCCAACATGTTCACGTGGGAAAGTGACGTCAATGCATACCCTCTATTCAGTGCTTTGCAATGCTGCATGTAGTTTTTCCATCCATATTTAAACTCCTGACTTTGATGTACCGAGTGTGTATGCTAACATTTCCACAAATACACAAAGGACAGAGACAACTAGATTTCTTCATCAGTTAAAGGGATACTCTACTGTAGAATAAAGATTCTGTCATGAATTACTCACCCTGAAGTCGTACGATAACCCCAGGACTTCCGTTCATCTTTGCAACACAAATTAAGATTTTATAATGAGGACTCCTGCCCATCCCTTGACTTCAAAGCCTCTCTATGGCCGGGAGTGAGAAAGCTCCTAGAGTTATCATACGACTTCAGAATGAGTAATTCATAGCATAATTTTCATTTTACGGCGGAGGATCCTTTAAGTTCTTTCCTGCTTTTCCATCACAGTGTGTACCTGCTGTAAGGTCACGTGAATCGTGTGTTTCAGGAGTCTGAGGGTTTTGAGGCAGCTGTCAGTGTGGTGTCGTCCTTCTCGCAGTCGACGAGCGACCCATCCGCCATTAACCCCCGAGGTGGCTGCGGCGCTGCAGGGAGAGTGGGGGCGGAGTCTGATGTGGGTGCGTTTGCGTTTGTTGAGTAAGGGTCAGCCAGCTCTACACGCCATGGTGTGTGTCCCCACCGTCTCTGATCTCCAGCTTCTGCTTAAAGACGGACGCAGCAGCGGACCCCTTGAGCCCCTGCACAAAGACCACGTCAAGAACATGCTAAAGTGCAAACACAAAGCCAGCCACGCCTCTAAAGGCTCAATCTCCGCCCCTCATACGAACGCCAGCGAGGCTCTGCCCATCGGGCTCATTAGAGGCGTGTGGCCGCAGCCTCTGCCCAGCGTGTTGTCTCACTGCAGTCGGCTGACGCTGGGCTGGGTACAGAAAGGCGATTTCTCTCTGGCCACCGGCTGCGGTGAAGCGCTGGCATACATCAGCGCGTCTGGACTCCTGCACACGTTACTGCAGCAGCCGCAGGAGCAGCGCGGTATTGTTCTCCTGCGTAACCCTTCATCGCTGCAGTACCGTTACGCTCAGATCGTTGTTGATATTTAACCCCAGAGACTGAACGTCGCATGACCAAACACGTTCAATGTGTTATTCTAAGGGCACTAAATAGACTGCTGTTTTACTGTTTTTGTTGGCTCAGCATGTTTACAGGTAAATGCACCACAAATTTGTTTTATTTTTACGTGCATAAACTGCTGCAGTACGAGAGTAACTTTGATTTATGGTAAACATTTAAAAACTCTGTCATCATTTATTCACTCTCAAGTTGTTATAAACCTGTATAAATGTCTTTGTTCTGTTGAACATAAAGAAAGATCATTGGAAAAATGTTAGCAAATGACATTTCTACAAACATTATTGTATCACTTATTTTTTGAACACAAAATAAGATATTTTGAGGAATTTAGGACAGCAAACAGTTCTGGGGCACCTTTGACTACCATTTTAATTTGTAGTCAGTGATGTCCCAGAAATCCCAGTTGCTAATATTTTTCCAAATATCTTTCTTTGTGTTCAACAGAACAAAGACATCTATACATGTTTGGAACAATTGGGGGGGGGGTAATTCATGACAGAACTTTAATCTTTGGTTGAACGATCCTTTTAAGTACTGTGACCGTTCTCATTCTGATGTGTCAGCATCACGTCTTTCAGTTTCTGTTTCTGACCAAATAAAAAAGTGTTAATAAATGAATCTTCCAGAAATTTGTGTGATTCTCTTCACACACCCTGCAGATTATTGTAAATGCTTTGCCTTCAGATAACAATCACCAAACGCTGTTTACGTAACAGGACTTTATTAGGTCTTAAAAAAATCACAATACTCTTGAAACATTTAGACAGTTATGCATTTCCTAATAAAACTCTTTCAAAATTCCCACACAAGAATTAGTCAGACCTGCTGTCTGGCACACAAACACTGATATATTAGTGCAGTTCCTCCTCTGGCTGCAGGTGGCGCTGTGACTACGCTTCATCCTGCTGAATTCCGCTGTTGCAGGTGAATTTAGACGTCAATGTCCCATATTTACTGTCGTCTGACTGCGGCTGCACTTTATCTGTACAACTTTTGCCTAAAACAAACAAGTCACTTGTTACTCAAACGTTAAACTGCTCAGATGATTGTCAGTGGCTACTGGAATACCTGGAATTTGGCCCATTGAAATGAACACGCGGTCCATCTTGATGCTCGGTCGAGCTCTGGCGATTAGAAACACTCCAGTAAATGCCAGCATACACCTGAACAATCGCACAATGCATTTCAATTACACACAGGTTAGGTTTATATTATTATTACATACTGACCCATCTTTAAAAAGTACTCACCCGACTATAAACATGATTATGTAAATCAAAGATAATCCATAGAATTCTTCATAAAATAAAATCCCTAGAAAAAGACAAATATCGTGTTTTATATACAGTGTATGTATATAGAGTTTAGATATCAGATGAAGTCAAACCTGCAACAACAGCGCTGGCAGTGAAGAACACGTAATTGATGGGCACAATCTCAGTGGCGTCAAACATCTTCATGGCCTGATTCAGAAACCTGAGGACATCAAACTGAATTAACACCGTTCCTTGGAGACTGTCAATAAAAAAAGTGTGTTTGTGTTCAGACGCACTTGATCTGAAATGCACACGATATGACCATAATGATGAACATAATGTAGAAGATGGGATAGGTCAACTGCAGATGACTTCCATGAACTGTCTCTGTGATCATTCCTGAAACTGCTTTCACAGAGATCACCGTCAATGAAGCTGCAACAAAAACATGTTTCTTTTGATGCTAATATGTATTTCATTTAAAGGACCAGTCAGTGAAATCTAGCGGCATCTCTAGAGCTGAGGTCAGGAATAGCAACCAACGGCTCACTCCACCCCTCCTCTTCAAAGCACTACAGCGGCTGACGCACAACATGGTGAAATCATGCAAGGGGAGATAGAAATGGCTCATTCTAAGTTAATAAAAACATAACACTTAATTATGTAAGGTCTTTATAGTTATGTATATGTTATGTTTATTATTTATTGCATTTCTGTAAATAGATCCTCAAAAAAACTATGCACAGCACCTTTAATCATTATCAACCCTTTTGCATTTATAATGGTTTCTTACCAAGCAGCGCCACCATGAGCATCATGATTATGATGTGTTTAATGTTCCTGCATTTATACAAATACATCAGGACAGCAAAGAGAATCGCCTCAAACATCTGCAGACAAACAGATTTCAGATTTATTATATATATATCAAATATATGACTTGATGTAATGACTTCAAACCGTATAATAAACGTACAAAGTAAATAAGGAACTGCCAGCTGACCAGCGATCGCTCCACCATGTTGGCTGTTACATGAGGAGAAGAATGAGGAGCAAATGTGACCAGAAAGTAGGTGCCTGTGAGCGCTAAAGCTCCTCCTGGACAAAAGATACAAACATCATTTATTCCAAATCAACTACAGCACACACAGACATGTCAATCTGAACACGTTTGATGATGCATCAAAATCTGTTTATACTGTAGTTTGCTTTGATGTGTTCTGTTCACTCGTGCTCGTGGGTTTGATTCCCATTGATCGAGTCACTGTAAATAATAACATCTGCCAAATGAATAAATGAAACCGTATGTGTGTGTGTGATTGACAGATCAGTTCATACTTGGTTTATGTGTTTTAGAGAACTGGAAGATTTCTATCACTCGGTTCCAGATGCTTGATTTTATTGTTACTGCCATCACGATCCTTGATTTGACTTTATTTAAAACTGACAACTTCATTTGATCAAGAGAGAAGATATAGAAAAACTGGCCATATTGTGCTGAAGGTGTCAATCACGACTGTGCTGATATTCAGAATAACAACACAACTGTGATATTTTTTAACGCACTGAATCTGTTATTTTGAGTCAGCAAATGTATTCAGCCAATACACCGACACGTATGAGGACATGTGTTCTGACATTAATCTCAAAAGAAGAACAGAGAATCCGAGACGAGATCATCTCACCCAGAATATCTGAAGCACGTAACGTTTCCTTGAGAAACACCACAGAAATGACAGCACTCGCTGGAAGAGAAAGACTAGGCTTCACGCGAGGAATAAAATATGGATGATGTGTTGAATATTCTGATGATGTTTGAGAAGGTTTACCGATGACAGACACACAGCCGAGGGGTGCGATGAGAGACGCCGGTGCAAATCCATAAGCAGCAAAGTTCCCCAGTTCACCCACACCCATCAACAAGATCCCACACCACCACAATCGACTGGTGTAATACGGCCGCGTTCCTCTCTGTGACTGACGCACGTGTGTGTATTTCTGCACAACAAAACCTCCAAACATGACCTCCAAAAACACTAAACCCAAACCCACACCATGACTGTAAAGAAATTATGTTTATTTGGAAAATGTAAAAGATTTTGTGATGGTTACAGGATACAAAACACAGTTTGTACAGTACAATTCATCACACACAGTGTGTCAGGTGATACCTGGATGTTTAAGGAGATGCTGATTAGAAAGTTGCCACATACTGCGATACAGATGCCCACGATATAAACCTACAAACACACACACACACACTCATCAATATGATTTGTTGCTCCTTAAGCATTGTGGTCCAAACACTGAGACATCCCCATCATTTCATACTTATAATAACTGTCACTTTATGAAAGTCTATCAACTCAACATACATACACATTTCTGCTTTCTTTCAAAAGACAATGTCAATCATTACATGAATCTTTTTTCCTCAGTTCCACACTGAACACACAAACACAACTACAGAAGATGGGGTTGAATTCAACAGGCGAGTGAGACACAAAACAAATGATAAACTAGAAGCTATTGGTATTTTTGTACCTCCATGCTGGATCTTCAGCGGTTGTTCCCACGGGGCATGTAAAGAGAAAATCACACAACTAACAGAACAACACTCAAATTCAACACAACCTCGTGGATGGTTAGACCTCTGATGAAGAATCTCACAAACAGAAAGTCAGAAGTTGCTTCTCATGCAGACCACACACAACATGACACATCACGCTTTTGGTGTAAAACTGTGTTTTCATTTCTCTGAGACTCAAGCTCAAACAAAATCCTTCACAGAAAATCACACTCCTTACAATCATGTAACAGCAAATTGATTTCATTTCGTTTTTATTGATTTGGTTTGGTTTGTATCTCCATCATTTGAACTGTTTCTATCACCTTTAACATCGCACAAGCTCATAAATCATAAAAAATAACACACACTTTAAAGAATCTGCTGTATACAGTATACAGTGTTTCATCCCTAAAAACAACATGAAATAGAAATCTACATTGTGTTGTCCATTATATGCACTTCTGTATTTGACTCGATATGGTTTATGTCAAACTCTGATCATGTATAAAAGCTGAAGAAAGAATTTCACAGTTTGATGATGAAGAGCAACACAAATATTCAGTGAGGCTCGATCTACATTTACTGTTGTTTATCACATTATCTTCAAGAGAAACAAACATTATGATCAGAAATACTTACAGATTCTTTGGTATGACCGGCAGTGTTGGGCTCTTCTGTAAATCTGTGTGTGTGTTACAGGACTCTTTGTGCAAAGGACAATAGTGCTCTATATGTGTGTGTGTGTGTGTGTGTGTGTGTGTGTTCCAGGCGGGGGTCACAGTGATGTGTTGGGTGGACAGTAGATCTATTCTCTTACATTACAACACATACTTGCATGCAGACATTGTGAGTGTGTGTGTGTGTGTGTGTGTGTGTGTGTGTGTGTGTGTGTGTGGACTTGGTTTTTATATGTTAGTGGGGACCTAAACCTGAATGCACACAACTCATGGGGACTCGTGTCACTGTGGCGACCAAAATTGAGGTCCTCATGGGCACAAAAGCTTATAAATTGTACAGAACAATATTTTTTACAAATCTAAAAATGCAAAAAGTGTTCTATTATCTTTAGGTTTAGGGGTTGGGTTAGGGGTAGGGGATAGAATATACAGTTTGTACAGTATACAACTCATTATGCCTATGGACTGTCCCCACGGAGATAAATATATATGCGTGTGCATTGAAACGTCAAAAAACCCTCTACAAGCAGACATCAAATTGCATGTTGAACTGCATGTTATTTGTGTCATATGAGAAATATAGAATTGTCAAAGTTTTGTAGACACTGACAATAAAAATGTGGTGTGTAAATCATATTCTTTTTTTTATCTCAGCGTTATTTCCAGAGAACTCTGCTGTTGGAAGTCATTCAGAACACTTTATTAAACTGTTCACGAACATGAAACATATTAAAAATATTAAAAAACGACTGTCATGGCAGCTTTTGATCGTGACATGTTATACAGATGGGTGTAACTTGTAAGTCTGAGAGGCGGTGCAGTGGGGATGACGACACTTTTGACTGTTACAATATCTGTAGAAATATGTTTCTGTGTAAGTTGGGTTAGGTGATCTCGTTTCCTTCGAGATTTAGTATAGTGCAGCGCGAGGCGTTTTCATTTATTGTGTCTTTTTCTTTGATTATATCGATTTAATTCTTCGCAGCCTTCAGTGGAGTGTCGTGCGCGGCGCGCTCCCGCAGCACGGCGTGTGTCGTGAGTCACGAGTGAACGTCGCGGTGAGTTTACGCCGATGTAATCTCCTCAAACGCGTCGAACGGGTTGAACGCGCTGCAGTCGAGGAAGCGCTGAGCTGCGCGTGAGCGTTTTCAATTGTTTTTATGTGTGGAAACGTGCGTTGACACCGCGTGTTTACGGTAGAGCCACGTAAAGGTCTAAACAGTTTCTTTTCGCCGTGTATTTGTCTCCATGCTGTCCCAAAAAGGCGTTTTACTGCTCGTGTTTACTGAGGGCTCAGGTATGACGGGACAGGGCGCACGTGCTCCAGACGAGGGCGCCATATTACGCATCAATGTGGGAGGATTCAGGCGTCGACTTCTGTCCACGCGACTCTCGCGATTTCCCGAGACGAGACTTGCGCGACTGCTGCAGTGTCGCTCCAAAGAATCGATCCTGGAATTGTGTGATGATTATGATGACTTTGAAAAGGAGTTTTACTTTGACCGAAATCCAGCGCTCTTTCCTTACGTTTTGCATTTCTACAACACTGGAAGGCTGCACGTCATGGGTGAGCTCTGTATTTTTTCCTTTAGTCAGGAAATCGAGTACTGGGGAATCAACGAGTTCTTCATCGACTCCTGTTGCAGCGGCACGTATCACTGTCGCAAGATGGAGCCCGAGCAGACGGACTGGGACGACAAGAGCGAAGAGGGCAGCACCGCATCCTGGCTCGATGAAATCGTCGAGTTCTACAACAATGCTGGAAAGTTTGACAAGCAACCTCTGGGTAGCACCCGGCGCAGAATCTGGCTGATGTTGGACAATCCGGGCTATTCGCTGCCCAGCTGGGTCATCAGCGTTTTCTCCATTCTGGTCGTGCTGGGTTCGGTGGCCACCATGTGTATGACCAGCATGAGCGAGTTCACGCTCCTGGACGGTGACGGCAGACCCCGCGAGGACCCGCGCTTCGAGACCGTGGAGCGGTTCGGAATCGGATGGTTCACCTTTGAACTGTTGGCCAGGTTTGCCGTAGCGCCGGACCTCCTGCGCTTCTTCCAACACCCGCTGAACCTCATCGACCTGGTGTCCATCTTACCTTTCTTTCTCACTTTGATGGCTAACCTGGTTGCGAAGAGCAGCCCGGCACTGGTGAACCTGGGTCGAGTGGCTCAGGTTCTGCGGCTCATGAGGATCTTCCGCATCCTGAAACTGGCCCGTCACTCCACTGGCCTGCGCTCTCTCGGTGCCACGCTCAGCAACAGCTACAGGGAGATTGGCCTGCTGTTGCTCTACTTGGCCGTCGGCGTGTCGTTTTTCTCCGTCATGGCGTACACGGTGGAGAAGGAGGACAACGAGGGCTTGAGCACCATTCCGGCCAGCTGGTGGTGGGCTACGGTCAGCATGACCACCGTGGGCTACGGGGACGTGGTTCCCGGCTCCGTGGCGGGCAAACTGACGGCCTCCGCTTGCATCCTGGCAGGAATATTAGTTGTGGTGATTCCGATCACTTTGATTTTTAATAAGTTTTCTCTGTTTTATAAGAGACAGAAGCAGCTGGAGTCCATCATGAAGAGCTGTGATTTTGACGGAGAATTAAAGAGGCTCCTTTAGTCAATCTGAGGAATTATTACGCTCATAAAGTGAAAGCGCTGATCTGTCCAACATGTGCCGCAGTTCAGCCAGTGATTGCGGTCTGAGCGAGTCGTGGCATTAGACTGGAAATCTCACACACACCAAGCAGCTGCTCGTTTCATTCAAAATAATGTGTTTGTTTGTGGGATGGACCGCAGTGTCTTGTGGGTAATGTTTGCTTTCTTTGACTCTCAGGCTCTGTCTGTGTTGTTTATGGCTTCAGAGCTGCCTGTCACAGTATGTGGAGCTTTAAAACACACACAATATACAAACACAACATGAAGGTTTTTCTTCAACAAATTCTTGAATTTTCTTTTCTGTAAGGATTCTACTTTGATCAGAGATGTTATGAGAAAATATTTTATTCATTGATTTGATTAGTATTTTATACTGACATTTGTAAATGCTGAAAGATTTGGATGGGGTGAAGTGTTGAACGTTGTACTAGAATGTGATTTTCAGTTCACACACAGTGTGTTTAGATTTGTGTGATTTCTGTGTGCTCTTGTTTCAGGCATTGCTTTTCTCCAGCCTATATCTCAATCAAACAGACCAGACTGTGTCTGTCTGAAACACGTCTTAATAAACACTTGAGTGTTTATAATGTTTTCATTTCTTAATTAAAGTGTTATGTTACAGTTAAACGTGGTATTTTACTTTCTTTAACCATAGTGCATTTTATTTGTGTCCATAAGATGTGTAGGAGGTGTCTGTGTGTTTCAGGATCAGGAGAATCTCTCTGGTTCATCCCTCACAGTTCATGCAAAAACACACTCCGTATTCAGACGTGTGCCCACCTTACTAATGTACTGATGACTAAATGTCATGTTGTCAATGATCTGATTCACATTCTGCTTCTGTTGTGGCATCAATTCCACCCGCAGTATCTCATGGGAGCATTGTCACGACAATGTCTTCTGTTTCCTTGGAAACGGGTTCTCTGTTTCCTCTGCTCTGAGTGTCTCTGTCACTGCTGGAGAAACTGCTGGAAATAAACTCACAATCTTCTCTCTAAATGACTCTATACTTTGTGTTTAACATCACCGTCAGACGCAGCAGTGCATGATGGGTAACGCATCACCGTCAGACGCAGCAGTGCATGATGGGTAACGCATCACCGCTAGACGCAGCAGTGCATGATGGGTAACGCATCACCGCCAGACGCAGCAGTGCATGATGGGTAACGCATCACCGCTAGACGCAGCAGTGCATGATGGGTAACGCATCACCGGTAGACGCAGCAGTGCATGATGGGTAAGGCATCACCGCTAGACGTAGCAGTGCATGATGGGTAATGCATCACCGTCAGATGCAGCAGTGCATGATGGGTAATGCATCACCACCAGACGCAGCAGTGCATGAAGGGTAACGCATCACCGTCAGACGCAGCAGTGCATGATGGGTAACGCATCATAACACAGCAGTGCATCACTGTACATGTGAGTGTCTCTCTCTTCTCTCTCTCTTTCTCTCTGTAAGGAGCAATGGTGGCGGTCAGTCAGACTTTGTCTCCATCTAATGGTCAGACGATGCAGTGCAGCTGCTGTATGGAAAGGAGTAAAGAGAAAGGTTTGCTTTTGTATACACTCAAGTGCAATGACATTATATTTGTATTTATACTTCTTTACAGGTAAAGAAAAGCCATAACAGAATCAATTCCACATTTAAAAAATTGAAATCTGTGTTGGAGTGACATTCAACAGTGTTTAACTGCCATAGATGAAACTAACGCATCAGATGAGATTCTGAGACACAGGTGAGAGAGGAGAGGGTCTTTTGATCCATAATGTGGCGTGTTTCCAAATCAAACGTGATATTTCACATTAAAGATTTTAAGCTAAGATTGTATAAGTGGGAAAAGTTTGATGAAAGAACATAAGACTTTTCAAGTTTTTTTCAAGTTTTTAGTATCAAGTATCATGTTCTAACAAATTGTTCACAATAAATCAATATGTTATTAATTTCTAATAAAAAAAAGATCATATTGCTTCATGAGTGCAGTCATTTTACATACAGATAAATGTTTGTTACTATAATGAACAAGGCCGGACTTACCATTGGCCTTGACTGGGCTCCAGCCCAGGGGCCCCGCCCTTCAGGGGGCCCGCCTGCTGTCGTTAATTTGATTTGTTTAGTTATATGCCAGTCATTTTATTTTTCATTTAAACTTTGTGCATTGGCCTACCAATGTTCAATAGCACTGCCTTATGTAAGGAATGATGTCGTTTAATTGGCTAATCGTTCCGTCAGTCATGTTGGCGTTTCCTGATTGGTCATTTGTGGATTCTATCCGTTACGTTTACCGCAGTTGAAACCTGTCTGCTCATTAAGACGCTTGATCTAATGGCTGACAAGCGCAATCGCAGTGCCGCGCTTAAAGAAAACCAAAAACTGAGAGATAAGAACGCGAAAGAACAGCATTTAGGAAATAATGATTCTTTACACCCATGGCACCACACCTTGATCTTTAGGCAGAGAATCCAGAGCATACCTGTCACCATCTCCCGCCAGGCCGCCACCCTCCGGTTTTATTTCAGTTATTTCTCCTTTGAAACTCGCGGACCGACGTGGCTGGCGCCCGCCTTTGGTAGGCGAAGTTGAACGGTAGCCGAAGTAGAGTAGAGAGGATTCACATCCCCGCGAAAAACTTTCTCTTATTACACCGCTATATGATTCCACTCCGCGTTTTCCATTTGACGCTCGCGCCTCACAGTCTGTGTCCGCTCACTGAAGACGACAGATTGTTTCATCGACAGGTAGATGCAGTAGAGTCTACTAGCTGTTGTTGTTGTTACACTTTCTTTGCTTTTACAAAAAACGTGTTATGAAAAGTGTTGTGTTCTGCAGACATCTCTGAATAAAAACAGGTAATATAGAGTTTATTTCTAATATTTCCCGTTCTGTGGCCATAAGCGGTTCTTGTAAATAATACGCAAACACTGTTAAATCCATCCATGTAAATAAAAAATGAAAACATTCTGCTAACTAATAAACAAAGTTAAAACAACCGAACTACGGGACGCGTGAAGGGACAAACTGCGTTTAGATAGTTATTTCATTTCTGACGTTGAGATCTCTGGCAAAATGTAAATGCTAAATTAAGATGATACCTTGCAGATATACCATTCATGGATTCATGGCCTGTGAGCTGCATTAAACTGTCTCTTAGATTTACATTTAAGAATTTGACATTAAAATGATGTTATGTTAGTCATAAAGTAATTAAAACGATTTATAACAGAGGGGTGCCCTATTTGCCCTGCACAACCTCAGTTAACTAGACTTTACAAAACTATGGACCCATCTCATTATTATGAAACTATTTAAGCCATAATAAGACGTTTCATCTCATTATATGAATACAATTTTAATGTGCATTTCAAACTCATAGATCTGTCATATGCTTTACTGATGGAATTGCAATAGAATACTAATATATTTTTAACACTTTACACCGTTGCATTTGTTAACATTAGTTAAGCATTAGATTACATGTCTGCATTTGTTAATCTTTATTTTCAGTATTTACTAATATTTTTAAAAACATGCACCTGAACTAACATGAACAATTGTATTTGGCATTAACTAACAATAAACAAGATTAATAAATGCTGACAACTGTATTGCTCATTGTTGGTTTCATGTTAATGCAGGTGTTCTCAAATTTGAGATCCAAGACGTATAATCTCTCAACATCCTCCAGAAATACAGGGAGAACACACACATTTGATCCTTTTTAGTAGTTTTCTTATTATGGATCAATAAATTTAATTTTAAAATACATAATGGTAGGGCTGTATGATTATGTCAAAAACTATATTAGTCCCCTTGATATTGTAATGTTGATTATTAATGTTGATTGGATTTTACATTTAAGTATGTTTGAAACTTCCTACACGCTATAAACGTACCACTTGTGGCTCCCACTGTCAAAACAAGCATTATAAACGTGTAAACCAATGAACAAGTGTCATTGTTAGTCATTGGAGAGAAAAAACATTTACTAATGCTAACAAACACATGATTTTAAATGGTACGGGGGCCCCGAAAACAACTCAAGCCCAGGGGCCCCCATCCTCCTAAGTCCGGCCCTGATAATGAAAGTGTTGTGAGCTTTTAAAAACTTTGTGTGAGTTTAACACAGTTCTTGACAGAAGCTGAGAATAATATCTTAAAGAAATCAAATATACCCTAGATATCATATTGAGATCGTTCAACACACACATGACATTTGTGCAGACCTCTCATATGTGTGAATAGGTTTTATACTGATCCACAAAATGTAACCCTTCATACAAACATGTTAACATTAAGATTCCAAGAAAATCCTGTTTTTACCTGATTTGTTTTAGCCTTTTCAACTAGGTTCACTACATTTGTGAGAACATTTTCAAAAATGTGTCCCTCACATGCAGTAAAACCTACACACACACACACACACACTCTCTCTCTCTCTCTCTCTCTCTCTCTCGATGGCGAGTGACACAGGACTGGACAGAGGTCTCCTGATGCAGCTCCACTGAGAGGCCCTGCTGGAAAACACACAGCTGCTCGATGGAAAGCAGGTGTGTGTGTGCTGTGCGTGCGTGTGTGTGTGTGTGACCAAATTCAATTGCAAATTCAATTACAGCTGAAAAATAGATGACCACACCACACACTCGTTTGAACTCTGCACAACGCCTGTCTGTCAGAGCCACATCACACACACGCAAGTGTTTTTGCTCAACTGAAGGTGGCAGTAGTGTTTGTTTGACACGTTTGCTGTCTGAAATCAGACATGTTCATCAGACATCACAAAACATTCATACAGTTTCTTATCAAGATTTCACAGTAATATCACACATTTACTCAGTCACCCATACTGACATGAATATCACAGAGGCGGTGAAATAAATCACATAGCAACCACATGGCACATTAGCAACCGCATAGCAACGCTCTGTGTTATATTAGAGGTTACAGTGTGAGACAGTGAATGTGAATTTCTGTACGTCTGATTCAGGGATCAGACGAGTTAATCTCAGAGCTCGAGTGGAATGAACCCAACAGATACACAAACACACACACACCTAATGACATTACTGATGTGTGAGTCTGGACTGTGTGTTTGTGATCATGTGTTGTGTGTGTCATTCAGTGAGACCTAACGTCTCTCTGATGGCCTGAAATAGCAGCACAGACACTTCTGAGAGTGTTAACTCATTAGTGCTCATTTAAAGCAATCATCTCACACACACACACACACACACACAAATAATGAAAGTCATCTGTCTGTGTGGGTCAGTAGTTTGTGTGCGTGTGTGTTGGGCTAGTTACCTCCAAAATGTAATGAATTATATATTACTAGTTACTGTCATTTAAAAGTAATTAGTTATATTACAATATTACTGTTTTTGAATTGTAATGCGTTACACTACTTTCCCTCATGACTAAAACCATCACAGAAATTCAAATGGTTTCCATTAATACTCCATTGGAAACCATTAGGTTTTATTAAATAAATTTTTTGTAGTGTGTTTTGGACATTATTTGAGTATGATTTAATGGTCTCGTCAACAGAACCCAACACATACCAGTAGAGACTTTTGTTTCCATTACAACCAATAAAATTCCCATCATAACCATTAAATCCAGTAGAATTTATCGCTTTTCAAGCAGTGTATGCATGCTAAAATGCTAAAATATAGTTTATTGCTGCTCACTGTACATCCAGTGGAGGGCGATTTGTTACTGAATAATGATTGTGCTCATCAATGCCATCTAATCACAGCGCAGGCAAATTGTCATGATCCCGGTTCGTTGGTGGTTAATCTGTCATGGGTGTGTGTGTGTGTTTGTTTTGTTGAGCACACGTGCGCGGTGTTTTTGACAGCTTGCCGTGTGCTCATTGTCTGCATCATTGGCCATGTCTCCCTGTCAGGCTTTCCCCTGCACCTTGTTTTTCATCGCCGCTTCACTCTAATCACCTGTAGTTCATTCCCTTATTATTTAGCGCCCATGGTTTTCCATTACGTTCACACCTGCAGTTTATTCTCTCTCGTTAGGTTTCTCTATTTAGTTCCCTTTGTCTTTCTGTCTTGTGTCGGTCCGTTGCGTTTGCCAGCATTGACATTCCCCTTTGGAAATTCTTACCCAAGTCATAGTCGTGTCCTAGTTTAGTCATAGTCTTGCCGTGTTCTACAGTTTTTTGTTCCTAGTCATGTTTTATTTCTAATCAATTTTTGCTACTCAGCTTCTTAGTTTTCGTTGTCCTCTTCCCTTCTTGGCCGTTGTGCTCCCGTTGGCGTCCCGGATCCTTGGGTGGTAACTTGACAGCCGTTCCCTGGAAGCACTGGGCGGGGTGGATCCCCTACCGCATCACTGGAGTTTCCCTATTGACTATTCTCTCTCCGGAGTACTACTGGTCGAGCATCTCTCCCTGCATCGCTTCGCAGGTTTTGGATTATTCTCACTCTTCGGAGTACTACGGGTCGAGCATCTCTCCCCACATCGCCTCGCAGGTTTTGGATTTTTCTCACTCTTTGGAGTTCTACAAGTCGAGCATCTCCCCACGCATCGCCTCGCTGGTTTTGGATTATTCTCACTCTTTGGAGTTCTACTGGTCGAGCATCTCTCCCCGTATTCGCCTCGCAGGTTTTGGATTATTCTCACTCTTCGGAGTACTACGGGTCGAGCATCTCTCCCCGCATCGCCTCGCAGGTTTTGGATTATTCTCACTCTTCAGAGTTCTATGGGTCGAGCATCTCTCCCCGCATCGCCTCGCAGGTTTTGGATTTTTCTCACTCTTTGGAGTTCTACAAGTCGAGCATCTCCCCACGCATCGCCTCGCTGGTTTTGGATTATTCTCACTCTTTGGAGTTCTACTGGTCGAGCATCTCTCCCCGTATCAGCCTCGCAGGTTTTGGATTATTCTCACTCTTCGGAGTTCTATGGGTCGAGCATCTCTCCCCATATCAGCCTCGCAGGTTTTGGATTATTCCCACTCTTCGAAGTTCTACGGGTCGAGCATCTCTCCCCGCATCGCCTCGCTGGTTTTGGATTATTCTCGGAGTATTACGGGTCGAGTTTTCCCTCCCTGCGGACTGCTTTCCAGGACCTTGTTTTAGTGCTGTCTTTTGTGTTATTGACATTCTTCTCATTAAAGTCTTGTTTTCCCGCATTTGAGTCTCCTCCTCTCTGTCCTACCTGACAGCAAATGCCTGTAGGCTACAACCGTATGTCTGTCTACTGTACAATGCCTAAAAACAATGCAGGAATTTACATTTACATGTATTCATTTGGCAGACGCTTTTATCCAAAGCCACTTACAAGTAGGAGAGCATTAATACTTTAGGATTCCCGTGTCAGTGTCTGTATCAGGTAATATCCCTGGACTACCACAATATTAAAAACGCTAATTAAACAAATTATCTGCGAAACTAATACTAGTTTGACAATACCTAGGCGGACATTCCGTATCAAGTCAAACAATGTGCATCAACGCATTGTTGAGCGCCCACAGTCGGCGTTTAAATACTCGAGTGAAATATATAGAGCCTAAAAAATATGAGAGGCACAGAGAAGGCTCATGAATTTAACCAACAATCGCTGTCAGAATCACGAAAGTAGACAAATGGCCATCTGGTGAATTATGGTAGAGGTAGAGCCTATTAAGGTTCTGTAGGGAAACTCGGGAGTCAGAAGCAGGGTAAATAAGAATCTTTAATCAAACCTCACACGGCAAATACAGGCAGAGGAAAACCACAAACAAAGAGGCCGACAAGCGGCTACACATCAGACACCCAATGTTCGTATGACTGGCGAGTCAGAAATGGAGTCTGGGGATGCACGGGGCAAAAAGGGGTCGAGCGCTCGGCCACAAAAAAAAAGGGGAAAGTCACTCAGTTCGTATCCAGCGGAATTCCGCAACTGAGCGTGAGGTAGAGAGTGTCACCCACTGCCGTGGAGGTAAGAGGCCGGGCCAGAGAATACTCTAGGCAGAAATGTCCAACGAGCACGCAGACAGTCAACCATACAGGCTGTTCAAATAGTCCACTTGGGCTGACAAGCGTTCGTCCCAAAAGCGTTCACTATACCGTCAGGGCTGAGGTGCGTAGGTGTAATCCACTTTGACCAACAGGGTCGTCGTCGGAAGTCGTCGGAATAAACACTGACAATCTGACACAGGACGGAGGTACAAGAGGGTTTAAAAAGGAAAAGAATCACGGGAGAGAATGAGAAACCAGGAGGGGAGAGAGAAAACCGGAGCCAACCCAGGTGAAAGGAGTGAAACAATGATGAGGTAATTAATGTCGACACAAGGGCGGGGCTGTCACGAATACACCGAGCACATGGAGAGCTGTCAAGCTGAACCATGTGTTCGACATGAAACAAAACAAACAAGTGCTCAGACCCGAGACCTCACAGGATCCCCCAGCGGCGCCACCGGGCATCCTAGGAGGGGGCTCACCTCGTCGTCGATGGAAGTCCGAGATCAGAGATGGGTCCAGAATGTCCCGGGATGTTACCCAACATCTCTCCTCTGAGCCATAGCCTTCCCAGTCCACGAGGTACTGAACACCCCTGCCCCGGCGACGAACATCCAGCAGCTTCCTCGCCTTGTAGGTGGGGGAGCCATCCACTAGATGTGGGGGAGGAGGGATGGGCCGATTGCTGGCAGGGTGAAGGGGGGAGGAGAGCACCGGCTTAACCCTGGACACATGAAAAACAGGGTGGACTCGACCAAGGGAAGGGGAGAGCTTGAGTCTGATGGCCACCGGGTTAACCACCTTAGTGATGCGGAACGGACCAATGAACCTGGGTGCCAGCTTGTGAGAGGGCGCCCGGAGAGGCAGGTCCTTGGTAGAGAGCCATACCCGCTGACCACAAATATAGGTAGGAGGAGAGACCCGGTGGCGGTCAGCCGCTGCTTTGGTCCGTCTACCAGTTCGGGCCAGAACTCCTCTGGCCCGAAGAGCAGACGGAACAGCAGAATCGAGTTCCTGCGAGGGAAACAGAGGGGGGTTATAACCAACCGAGCCCTCGAAAGGAGACATACCTGACGTGGCCGAGGGGAGGGAGTTGTGGGCGTACTCTACCCATGGGAGCTGAGAGCACCAAGAACTCGGGTTGGAGGATGTCAGACAGCGGAGCATTCTACCGAGATCCTGGTTGGCCCGCTCGTTGGTCTGGGGGTGAAAACCTGAAGACAGACTCGCAGAGGCCCCGATCTGTCTACAAAACTCTTTCCAGAACCGGGAGGGGAACTGAGGACCCCTATCCGAGACCAAGTCGACCGGCAAGCCATGGTGATCTACCAACAGTTGAGCAGTCTCCCGGGCAGAGGGAAGTTTGGGCAATGGAATGAAATGGACCGCCTTGGAGAAACGATCCACCACCGTGAGAACCACAGTGTTGCCCTTGGAGGCAGGTAGCCCAGTGACGAAATCAAGAGCTATATGAGACCAAGGGCGGGAGGGGATGGGTAAGGGGCGGAGCAGACCACCAGGAGGGTGATTGGGTGTCTTGCATTGAGCACAAACCGGGCAGGCCAACACGAACTGTCTGACATCATCGGCCAAGGATGGCTGCCTGCGTTCCCCTAATTCCTGGATGGCAGACCAATCTGGAAGAGTGACCCCACTGAAGGACATCGGATCGCAGAGCGGGCGGAACTGATAGTTTACCCCCTGGACACTCAACTGGCACTTGCACCCCTCGTCCGGCCTCCACTACTCGCTGTTCGATTCCCCAAGAGAGAGCCCCAACTACCACCCTTTCAGGGAGGATGGTTTCAGCTGAGAGCTCTCCCTCGGGAGTCTCGAACAGATGCGAGAGAGCGTCGGGTTTGATGCTTAGCGCCAGGCCGGAACGAAAGGGGCCCAGTGGGCCTGACGCGCACTCACCCTCTTGGCTGAACGGACGTATTCCAGGTTCTTGTGGTCCGTCCAGACCAAGAAGGGTTGCTCTGCGCCCTCCAACCAGTGACGCCACTCCCCCAGGGCTAGTCTTACCGCCAACAGCTCCCGATTGCCGATGTCGTAGTTACGTTCTGCGGAACTGAGGCGGTGGGAGAAGAAGGCACAGGGGTGCACCTTCCCGTCACCAGCGGAGCGTTGGGACAAAACTGCGCCTACCCCGACATCTGATCCATCGACCTCAACAATAAACTGGAGAGTAGGATCTGGAACAGACAGAACAGGTGCAGAGACAAAACGAGACTTTAATTTATCAAAGGCAACCTGTGCTTCATGATTCCACTTGAATGGGACTTTAATGGAGGTCAATGCAGTGAGAGGCGCGGCTGTGAGGCCGAAGTTCCTGATGAATCTCCGGTAAAAGTTGGCGAAACCCAGGAACCGTTGCAGCGCCTTGAGAGAGTCGGGGATGGGCCATTTGGCGACAGCTTTGATCTTAGCTGGATCCGCTTTGATACCGTCGGTGGAGATGATGTGGCCAAGGGACGTAACTGACTCGGTGTGGAATTCGCACTTCTCCGCCTTGGCATAAAGCTGGTTTTCGAGCAACCTTTGAAGGACCCGTCTAACGTGCTGGGTGTGTTCCTGGAGAGAGGGAGACAAACTTGTTAATCATGTCTCCCAGAACGCTATTGACGAGGTCCTGGAAGACGGCTGGAGCATTGGTAAGACCAAACGGTAGAACCAGATATTCATAGTGTCCCATAGGAGTGTTGAAGGCCGTCTTCCACTCATCACCTTCTCGGATGCGGACAAGGTGGTAGGCATTGAGTAGGTCTAATTTAGTGAAGACTCGGGCTCCATGCAATAACTCAAAGGCAGAAGACATTAACAGTAAGGGGTACCGATTCTTAATGGTGATGTCATTCAAACCTCGGTAATCGATACAGGGGCGTAGGGAGCCGTCCTTCTTTTCAACAAAGAAGAATCCCGCACCCGCAGGGGATGATGAGTGCCAAATGAGACCAGCCAGGAGTGATTCCTGAATATACTTGTCCATCGCCCCTCTCTCTGGGCCGGACAGGGAGTACAAACAACCTTTAGGCAGAGAAGTGCCCGGGAGAAGGTTGATGGCCCAGTCAAAGGATCGATGAGGAGGTAAGGAGGTAGCCCGGGACTTGCTGAACACCGCACTGAGATCATACTCCACCGGGACGCCGGCTAAGTCTGCGGGTGGCACCTGAGGAACACAAGACAGGGAGACAGGAGAGGAGGCAGAACCCAGACAAGACAAATGACAAGACTGACCCCAGGCTAAGAGGGAACCATTCTTCCAATCCATGTGAGGATTGTGTTGTACGAACCACGGGTACCCCAGCACAATCTGGTTCTTGGGGGAATCTAGGACGTAAAACACAATACTCTCGTGGTGGTTCCCTGAAAGAATCAAACTTGCACAGGGGGTGACATGAGTGATGGAAGCAAGGCGACTGCCTGCGAGCGACTCGACCTCCATGGGTTCGGAGAGGGGAATGGAAGGGATTCCTTACCTACGAACTGTGGCAGTGTCTATGAAGTTCCCTTCTGCCCCAGAGTCAAGGAGAGCATGGCCGACTTGAGATGATCCCTGGAAAAAGAGCTGGAAGGGCAACATGGCCCGGTTGGACGGAGAGGTTAAAGGGATGATTGCGCCCACCAGGACTCTCCGAGTTCCTAGTGGGCCTTGGCTTTTACTGGACAGCGGGCGGCGAAGTGACCCACCTTGCCGCAATAGAGGCAGAGGCCTTGGGTAAGGCGTTGTTGTTTCTCCTGAGGGGTGAGGTGAAGGCACCCGATCTGCATAGGTTCGGTCCCTGTGAGTTGGGGAACAAGGGAAGCAGACGAAGTAGCGGTCTTGGACTGGAACTGTACGAAGGGGTTGGAGAGCCGTCGCAGACGGCGGCGATCCATGCGGCCTTCCACCCGCAACAATAATTCGATGAGGGAATCTAATTCACTGGGTAGGTCAAGGGGTGCCAGTTCATCGGCAAGGCTCGGGTTGAGGCCATCGAGAAACCGAGCACGGAGGGCACTGGGATTCCAGTCGGTGGCCGCGGCAAGAGTTTTGAGACGGATGGCATATTCAGTAACAGAGGTTCCTTTCTGCGAGAGTCGGGCTAGCTGGGCGGACGCTTCATCCCCCTGGGCCGTTCGATCAAATAAGCCGATCATCTCTTTACGAAAAACCTCAAATGAGGCGCAGCAGGGGGCCTTAGAGTCCCAAACGGCAACTGCCCAATCTCGGGCTCATCCGGATAGGAGTGCAATGACATAGGCTACCTTGGAGGTTTCAGTGGCATAACGTCGGGGCTGGAGTGAAAAAACTAGGGAGCACTGGGAAAGAAAGGCCTGACAGGAGTTAGGGTCTCCACAGTAGACTGGAGGATTGTGAGCATGTGGTTAGGGCTCACGGGTGGTGGGGGCGTGCAGGAGCTCTCCAAGGCGGGTTGTGAGTTCCGCCACCTGAGCGTTGAGGGCTCTGATCTCTTGAGTAGCGGCATTGAGAGGGACTGTTGCCCTAATAGGATTCCTTGTTGGGTGAGGGCTGCGTGTAGAGGGTTGGACCCTGCTGACTCCATGTTGGTCAGATCGTTCTGTTAAGGTTCTGTAGGGAAACTCAGGATTCAGAAGCAGGGTAAATAAGAATCTTTAATCAAACCTCACACGGCAAATACAGGCAGAGGAAAACCACAAACAAAGAGGCTGACAAGCGGCTACACATCAGACACCCAATGTTCGTATGACTGGCTAGTCAGAAATGGAGTCTGGGGATGCACGGGGCAAAAAAGGGGTCGAGCGCTCGGCCACAAAAAAAAGGGGAAAGTCACTCAGTTCGTATCCAGCGGAATTCCGCAATTGAGTGTGAGGTAGAGAGTGTCACCCACTGCCATGGGGGTAAGAGGCCGGGCCAGAGAATACTCTGGGCAGAAATGTCCAACGAGCACGCAAACGGTCAACCGTACAGGCTGTTCAAATAGTCCACTTGGGCCGACAAGCGTTCGTCCCAAAAGCGTTCACTATACCGTCAGGGCTGAGGTGCGTAGATGTAATCCACTTTGACCGACAGGGGAAAATATATTCCAATGAGAATCCACCAGTCCGACAGGGCAGAGATACTTGGATGAAATCCACTTTGACCGACAGGAGAACTATATTCCAATGAGAATCCACTAGACCTACAGGGCAGAGATACTTGGATGAAATCCACTTTGACCAACAGGGGAATTATAAAGGGTCCGGTCTCCAAGACTAGGAGAAGTTCCTTGTGAGGCTAGGAAACATGGTAGATGGCAAATCCCTCCAGAGCCGTCAGACCGACCAGCCAGATAAAACAAGATGTGTGCAGCAAGTCCAATGCTGCAGGCAGACAAGAAGACACCACGTAGCAAACACAGCTCAGGAGCCTGGACAAAAAAGAGGTGATTAACCCGATCCCCAAGACTTTTTAAAGTTTTACTTAATTAATATTGCATATAGGAATTTATAGTCTGTTATATTTGACCTGTGCTTCTCTCTCCTTTATCCTAAATGTGTGCTCTCACTGAGCGTGTGTGTGTGTGTGTGTGTGTGTGTGTGTGTGTNCCTGTGCTTCTCTCTCCTTTATCCTAAATGTGTGCTCTCACTGAGCGTGTGTGTGTGTGTGTGTGTGTGTGTGTGTGTGTGTGTGTGTGTGGTGTGTGTGTGTGCGTGCGTGCGCATCCGTGTGTGTGTGTGTGTCTCTATGTCTATGTGTGTTAGTACGTGTGCATATTGTGTGTGTGGAGTGTTTTGTATGTGGGTATGTCTGTCTTCTGTGTTTTCAACCTTTTCTTGTTTCTGCAGGTACAATTTTAATTATTTTGCTTATAGTCAATATGTCTCATGTACAGCTGCTTTGTAACAATGAAAATTGTAAAAGCGCTATATAAATAAAGTTGAGTTGAGTTGAGTAGATAAACGACTGGTAAGTCGCCGGAATAAACACTGACGATCTGACACAGGACGGAGGTACAAGAGGGTTTAAAAAGGAAAAGAATCACGGGAGAGAATGAGAAACCAGGAGGGGAGAGAGAAAACCGGAGCCAACCCAGGTGAAAGGAGTGAAACAATGATGAGGTAATTAATGTCGATACAAGGGCGGGGCTGTCATGAATACACCAAGCACATGGAGAGCTGTCAAGCTGAACCATGTGTTCGACATGAAACAAAACAAACAAGTGCTCAGACCTGAGACCTCACAGAGCCCACTATAATGCAACCTATAGCCTCGTGTGTTTTCGATTTTATCTGTAAAAAAATTAATCAATTCATTGCTACCAAGGTGCGGCGGAAAAACCAGGTCAGGTGATGTCTGATTATTTGTTAATTTAGCAACAGTACTAAATAAAAACCTTGGATTGTTTCTGTTAGTTTCTATGAGGTTACGGAGGTGCTCAGCCTTTGCTGCTTTTAGTGCCTTTTTATAACAGTTTGCACTCTCTTTCCACGCAATTTTAAAGACCTCTAATTGGGTTTGTTTCCATTTCCAGTGTACATGTTATAAGATAGTGATCAGTGACATCGTCGCTTCCCTTACGAAAATTTACCAAAATTTACTGTAGTAAAACAATGGTTATTAAAAAATAACCATGGTTTTGAAAACCATGTTTTTTGTAAAAAACATAGTAAACGATGGTTACTGTAGTAAAACAATAATTAAAAGTAATCAATGCACCAAAAAACCATGGTTACTACACTTGTACCACAAAAAAACATAGTTAATTTTCGTAAGGGTTTGAGGTATGATATCTATATTGGTTAGATCGGCTCCGTGGGATATAATCAAGTCAAGTGTATGATTAAATCGATGAGTGGGTCCATTAATGTGTTGTGTTACTCCAAAAGTGTGTAGTAGCTCTGTAAACGCCATTGCTAATGCATCATTAGCACTATCTACGTGGATATTAAAATCTCAGACAATTAGTACTTTATCAACGTTAACGAATAGGTCCGATAAGAAGTCCTCGAACTCTTTCAGAAAATCAGTGTAGGGACCAGGGAGTCTACACACAGTAGCCAATGTAAGAGAAAGCAATGTTTTTTACTTTCTTTTGGAACAAAACGTTTAAAGTATATCAAAACTGTTGTCTGTGATCATTTCATTTACAACAACTGCCTCTGAATTTAGTGATCTAATATTAAGTAGGCTGAACTTTATGAGTTGGTTTTGGTCATTTATTACATTGTCTTCGGGTTTAATCACAATCAGATTTTTTCTCTGAGTTTTATTATTCGGGCGACAAATACGGTCTCTATGCATTTGGAAGCAGTAACATTTATAACAGTTGAGTGGGAGGAACACAGACTATGGTTAAAGTTTTTACTTACCGGTGGGAGACGTAGTATGCATTAGTGTGTGTGCGTGCATGCGTGTGTGTGCATGTGTCAGGATGCATTAGTGTGTGCGGATGTGTAATGAAGGTCTCCTCTCTTCTCTCTGGCGCATTTGTGTATTCGTGTGTATTCGGTTGGGTTGATTTTACAGACGTGTGTGAAGTGGCTGCATTATAAAGACATTAGTTGTGTGTTTTTAGGCCTTTATTATTTGCACTGATAACACACAGACAGGAGAAGTTTCATCTCTCTCTGTTTTACACTAATGCACACACATCGTAACACATAAACGTGACTGAACGTTTGTTAGCTGAACCCTGCAAAAATACTCGGCACTGCTTTTCTACAGTAACACACGTTTCTACATGTACATACATTTTTAATTACACATATGTAAAAAACCTCATATCATAATGTCCATATATCAATATTTAATGATATTGTATGAAATATTCATGTCATATTTTAATTTCACTGTAAATTAAATTTTCTATGGTTGTCGGTTACGTAAGGTAAAATTAATTTCAGAATCAGAATTAGCTTTATTCGCCAAGTGTGTGCAAAGCAAACACAAAGATTTTGTTGTGGTTATTTTAGGAGCTCTTGGTACATACATACAAAAAACTTAAGAGACCGTTACAAATTCTCATTTTAAATCAACATTTCTGGATGTATTGTGATCATTCTTGTCCAGTGTCTGTTGAATTTCAACAAAATCAAACCGCAGGAGTGACATAAAGTCATCCAATAAAAATCCAGGTTATCACATGAAAAGTACTTTTTCTTTTTCGTATTTGAGGTCTGAAAAAAAATACAGAGCATCTTTTCTGTTATTTTCACCTGTTTCTCCAGTTTTCATTTTCTGAAAATTAATGCAAATAGAAACTATATATTTTTAAATTTGGTAAAAATATTGTCAGTAGTTCACAGAATGAAACAAAAATGATCATTTAACCTAAACACACACCTAGAAATAGTACATTTTAAAATCAGAAAAACAGTCTCTGAGGTGGTCTCTTATTTTTTTTCCTCGGCTGTATATGCATGACATGAGGAAGAACAATAACTAAGTATAAAAAAGTAAGACTTAATAATAATAATAATAATAATGTTGGTTAAAATTTGACGATGTATGTACAGATTTGTGCATTTACAGTATATACAGCTGTATAAATAAAAGTGGATGTATTTACATAATACTTGAGAGAATTAGAACTGAAGAAATGAACTACAGAAAGCAGGTAAATGTGTTAACTGTGTAAGCTGGAGATGGCATTGGGGAAAACAGAGATCATCTGGTGCAAACAGGTTGTGGTCGGGGTGAGCGGGGTCAGTGATGATGTTACCTGCCCGTTTCTTTTTCCTGGAGTCCTGAAGGTTGGGCAGGTGAACAGCAATCCTATAAACAGTTATAGAAGAGCACAGAACCGATTCAATAATAGCTGAGTGTCATCTGTGCCTGTGGCCAGTTAAACTTTTTCAGTTGACAAAGAAATACAAACTCTGCTGAGCCTTTTTCACAAGAAAAAATGTTTCAAACTATAACCAGATTAAATGTCAACACAACTCTTGGTTACGGCTTTAAAAGCTGCTTGTTGGTTAAATGGAGGTAATTAGACAATACAGAGATCTGCTAGATGAAGGACAGACGTAGTTAAACTAACACCGTGTCTACACCGGATGCGACGTGGTGTGACGCTACATGAGAAAAGACAGTAAAACGGATTCGAACCCATTATAATTTCAAATGATGTCCACACTGGATGCAGCGTGACGCGACACAACAAACCCATTAAGAACAAGCTGTTGTCGTGTGGCGTCCGGTGTAGACACAGTGTTAGTTAACCTGTTTAATTACACTAGTTTGTGAACTTAATGGTCTGTTGTAAGAAATATCTGGTGTAACTCCAGACCCATTTGTTTATTTCTATGTCTGCGTCTTAAAATATAATTCACTGGCCTAGGCTAGAATGTGATGCTAATAGTGTGTGTGTGTCTGTGTGTGTGCGTGTGTCTTGTGTCCTTGGTTAGCCATTGTGACGCCAGTGGTGTTGTGCGATCTCATGTTCAGCACTGATAGAGTGTGTGATATGTGATGTGTTGTTATCTTATCTGTGTGATCAGCTCAGCAGGACAGTGATAAGACATGTTTTAATGTGTCTGTAAATGTGTGTGTGTGTCTTCTGCTCTCCAGGTGTGTAATGATGCAGAAATCATTCTGTATCAAATGTGTTGTGTGGTTAGGAGCGCTTCGCCAACAGAGGGCACCAAACTGCTTGTGTTTCGTACAAAAGAGAAAAAGAACACATGACATCTGATGATTATTTTTGTTTTTCCTGGTAGACAGCAAGTCTCCTGCAGAAATGGCCAGCGTCTCACATGTTTCTCATCTAGGAGTAGTTTTAGAAGAGCTCTACTGATGCCTTTCTGCTCTGTTTGTCAAGATAGCAAAGTGTGCAAACAAAAAGGATGATGTATCATATAGAGTTTCTTCATGTTCACGTGTTGTTTTGGTAACGTCATGTTAGGATGATGTGGGCATATTCAGGCGTATGTACAGTAGCTATAGACAACTTGAATTCTTTTTTATTTGAAGGCATGAAACAGCAGCGTGTGGCCTCAGTCCCAGGATGAGCTTTAAATAAAACAACTTCTTTATCGTGAGCAAAGGTCTGCAGCTGCTGGCACAGGGAGGTCCGGCCTTCGCTATCTTATCTTCCATCGCTCATAAATATTTGACAGAGAGGCAGTGAGGGAAACATCTTCGGTTCTGATGTTCACACATTCTATTCAGCTCACAGCGTTTGTGACGGATTCATCTGATATCATTTCAATCATATCTGATTACATTCATGCAAGCCATACGTGACCTGAGCTGTAAACATAAACCTACTCCAACCTGACAATACTGATACTGATGTGTTTTTCACTGCATCTTCATGTGCAGAATGATAGCACAAGTCATTATGTTGAAACCAGAGAGAGGGTATAAATGTGTGTGATATGTTTTGTTAATGTCAGTGTAGCTACTCGTGCTTTAAGGTTGGTTTTATTCCTAGATTTTCATGCTCATCTACTCTGTACAATTTAATTAGCAGTCGTTTTAACATAATGTTTTACGTTTTTCAATGTTTTTATCGAAATAAGTTTCAATTGTAACTGTTTTTGGTTACAGTCAATGTTACCCACCACTGGACAAAATGTAAAAATGATTTCTAAGGCCAGTTTGGTTGTACTTGAATTTTATTTCAGTTTTCACAATGTGAGCTGAATTTCATGTGTCTGAATAATAAATGCTTTGAAGCTTCATGGTAGCAAGATTTTACAGGGGTATCTTGTCATTTAATCACCAATTAACTACTGTAAACTGTTATCTTTTGGGAAAGACACACCTTTGAACACTATCACGGGTCAGCGGTCAGTGACAGAAGACATGAAAGCTTACAGTAAGTCTACAGACGGTGGAGACTAACCCGAACGGTAACCTGATGATGGTAGAAAAGCACACAGGTCAAATGGCGTGATGTCTTGTGTTGTTTTATTTATTTATTGTGTTGTTTTGTGCATTTGATCACACTGAAGCCAGAATGAGTGATTCCTGACAGAATGAACTGCAAACTGTACCAAAACTAGTGTGTGTGTGTGTGCGTGCGTGCGCGTGTGTGATGTGCGTGTGTGTGTGCTTGTGTGTGTGTGCGTGTGTGTGTGCGCATGTGCGTGCGTGATGTGTAAGTGTGTGTGTGTACATCTATATTTGTGAGGACCGGTTTGAGTTGAAAGCCAGCGGTGTGAGGACAAGGAGAGTAAAGTCTTCACTTCCAGAGACCCCTTTAAAGGGCTGTTTGAGAGTGAAGACTTGGTTTTAGGGTTTAGGTTATAATCAGGTTTAGGGTCAGGGTTAGGGTCAGGCATGTAGTTCTGATGGTTAGGGTGACGGGCTAGAGATTGCATTGCTTCAATGTATGTCGTCATAAAGATAGCTGCGCAAACATGAGTGTGTGTGCGTGTGTGTGCGTGTGTGTGTGCGTGCGTGTGTGTGTGTGTGTCTGTGTGTGTGTGTGTGTGTGTGTGTGTGTGTGCGCGCGCGCGCGCGCGTTGTTCTCTGGATGTTGTGTATTGGGGTAACTGTGTGTGCTGTAACACACTGAGGCTGTTACACAAGCAATGTGTCATAAACTACTGTTTTATTGTCATAAAGTGAGGAGTGTTTATGGCTGTGTATATCTGTGACTGTTCTCAAACTCTTTTATAAGCAGCCTGTTAAAAATCGAATGCAAATGTTATTGAATTAAAGAGCAAACAGATGCCACCGGTCTTTATAGACACCAGACGTGAGTGTGTGTGTGAGATGACAGACGGTCTGTTGTTCTGCAGGTTGGGTTGTTATGAGAGGAGACAGAGCTTTTCTGATGCTGTGTGTGTGTGTGTTTCTCACATGCACGTAATCAGACATTAGATTTATGTTTCATTCACGTCTTGTAAATGCATTGCAAACCTCTCGATCAGAGAGAACACTGGAGTGTGTGTGTGTGTGTGTGTGTGTGTGCGCGCGTTCATGTTTGTATATCCCGGTGGGGACCTAAACCTGAATACACACCAACACATGGGGACTCGTGTCACCGTGGGGACCAAAATTGAGGTCCCCAGGGGCAAAAAAGCTAATAAATTGTACAGAACAATATTTTTTACAAATCTAAAAATGCAAAAAGTGTTCTATGATCTTTAGGTTTAGGGGATAGAATATACAGTTTGTACAGTATAAAAACATTATGCCTATGGACTGTCCCCACGGGGATAGTCAACCAAAGCCAGTGCATGTGTGTGTGTGTGTGTGCGTGCGTGCGTGTGTGTGCGTGCATGTGTGTGTCGGTCAGGAACACAAAGAGTTCAAACAGCACGTCTGCTATATTTCTGTATGAACTCATGAGAGCACCGCAGATTATCAGCATGATCAAATAAGAATACTGCAGCGTTTGACGTCATATTTAGACAATTCATTTTACAGTGGGTAATACTTCACGAAACAAATGATACACAGCACTACTAGTATTAGGAATGGGAATGCCCGATTACAAACCTAAGAAACTTTCAGTTTAATGAATGTATAACATAATAACAATAATATTTAATTCCATGTAGTCTGTGCATTCTTTTGTTTTCATATTTATTTCTCTTTCCTACAGTATATTTTTTTACCTAAATGTATGCAAAGCTACAAAGTACTTGTGAACAGATTGCAGTTGTGTGTGTGATTTAAATTCAGAAATAAAACTGGATTGTTCCACAGAATAGGAGAGGATCTGAGAAATGCAAAATAATGTGATGTTTAGTCTTCGTTTAAATTCTTGACGGAAATGCATATTAAGAAAGCAACAAGAAATGAATGATTATAGTGATGAGTAGGGAAAAATGTGACTGTTTAGATATTCTAAAGATCATTTTCACTTTGTTTTATCGTATTGCTGTTACTTTAACAGATCTGATTTGAGAAATAAGCTTTAGGTCTGTCAGATACATGCTGTACACACTTGGCTTGTTTGTTTTGCTCTTGTGTTTATTGGTGTGTTTGTGTAGTGTAAGCATGTGTGTTGTTGTGTTCTATTCAAATGTGAAGTTGCATTCTCTCTGTCAGTTTTATGAGTGTGGAAAAACATCCAGACTCCGTACAGGGCTGACATGTGAATACTTACAGCATGTGAAGGGTGTTTTGCTTACTAATTCTGCAGTTTTTAATCAAACCGACCATCAACTGCTGCATGTTTTGCATTTCCTGCGCTGCTGGATTGACCGTTATTAGCAGTTAATTGAAACCTTGTTTTGGAAGTTTCGTATTCCTAACTCTGTTATTCCAGTCAGATCCCGTATGAAGGGAAACACTCAAACTGCTACCATAATTCCAGTGAGAGACGGTAGAGATTTATACTGAAAGCACACCAGGTCAAGAGCCAAAGATAAAACCACCAAAAAACATCTATACATTCATGCATGCATACATTTATATTTGACGGACAACCTCACTTAAATAGACACCTATAGATGAAAAGATCATAAAGAAGAAACATGCACACCGTTTCTGAAGTGCAAACTGGTCACGTGAATGTAAAGTCTTTTAAAGTTTTATTGATGGTCAATATATCAGACGAGCGTACAGTAGATTCATGACAGATCTTCAGTAATACAGAGAGTAAACATCATGAGCCAGAAGAGCTCACAGCCATCAGAACTTAGTCCTGCGTCTATTACAGCGCAAACATGTCAGCCCAGCCCAGCGTGCGTGTGTGTGTTTGTGCGCGCGCGCGCGCGCGTGTGTCTGATAAGTAACCTCAGAGAGGAAATAGTAGTAAGAGGTAAGAACACAGCGGAAAGGCTCGTGGGGCTTTTTATGGAAACATCAAGCGTGCAATGACCACATGAAAGCCTTCTGACCGCTGGCGTGTGCTTCTTCTGCCAACACGCTGCTTTTCATTACAACTCCTGATATTTTCTGTTGATTTGACAAATTAACTTACAAACCATTCAGACTGAACAGAGCAAAGCAGCAAATTGCCTTGATGGAAACCACACATGAGAAGCGTTTATGTGATCCGATGGACACTTAATCTGCACTTAAAAACCTCCAGGACTGTGTCATCATCACTCATCTGTTTGATGTACAAGTGTGTTTCTATCCACACAGAAAGGCATAGATTGTGTACGGCTAATACAGATATTTACATCACTCACTCAATATTATAATAAATGTACTGCCTTTCATTTCTTATACACAAATGCTAAGTTGCAGCACAAAACTCAACTATTGGCTTCTCTGTATTGATTTAAAGTGATTTGTTTGATCAATTATTATGCGATAAAAGCTGTGAAAACCTCTCTATTGCTGAAGAAGTTTGTTTCATCATAAAGTGAACAGATTCTGATTACTGTGACTGCTTTATTAATATTATTTATTTGAGTTAAATCATCATTGTAATCTGTAGACTTTATACTGGGAGTGTTTGTGTGGTTTAAATTCTGTGGGACACAAAAGGCTGCATGCGCTCATCTCTTGCACGTTCGTGTTTATTTATCTGTCACAATGTTTTTTTGTGCGTTTGTGTGTGTAAGCATGGCTGTGTAGACTGCACGTGTTGGTAGCTCACCAATTCAGTTCAGCAGCCATGAACACACAAAACACACACATTACATGAGACACACACACACACACACTCTCTGTCTGCTGAGGCCTGTTTATTCTCTCACATGAACACTACACTTTTTACATTGATTTTACAACCCAGTCTCAAGGCAGTTCATGGCATAGGCACAACATCTATTGGAATCTATTGATTCGTGTTCATGGACACCGATATCCCATTTTTTCGTGTCACTCAGCACGACTTTTAATACACAGACCGCGTGTGTATGTACTAGGGCTGTAGTCCAGTCCACCATTGTCGAGTCCAAGACAAGTCCTAGACTAGGACTAGTCGAGACCGTGTCAAGTCCAATTCCAAAGTGTCATGGCTCTGCTTCATTTAGTCATGTTTTTCTTGGTCCTGTAGCAGAGCCATGACAAAGTCTTTGGTTATGTGTGGAGAGAAACATATTATTGTCCTTTCGACAATAATATGCATTCTCTCCAGTGTCTCGTCATTGGCCCCGCTCCTCTCGTTTCCTTGTGATCTTTCCCTGAGTGTTTGATACCCACACCTGCCCCGTGTCGTTATCCCTCGTTTGTCTTCCCTATAAATGCCCTCATGTTTCTTTGTCCTGTGCTTGTGTATTGTATGTGTATCGTGCCAGTCAGTGTTCCTGTGATCCTGTGTTGCTGTTTAAAGAACCCAGTCCAGTCTTAGTAAGTGTTTAGTTTAGTTTGTCAAGTTATGTTTAGTCAAGTGTTATGTTAGTTTAGTCCAGTCCAGTTTATTTTTCCTGTCTTGTTTTTCCCCCATTGTGGGTTTTTGTTTCTAGCTGTAAAATAAAGTCTTTTGTTATCCCCGCACTCTTGCCTGCCTGCATCTGGGTTCTTCTTCCACCATGCCCAGCGTGACACAAAGAGGTTCGAGTCCAAGTCAAGTCCAAGTCCAGAGAGGTTCGAGTCCAAGTCAAGTCCAAGTCCAAGTCCAGAGAGGTTCGAGTCCAAGTCAAGTCCAAGTCCAGAGAGGTTCGAGTCCAAGTCAAGACCGAGTGCAATTGAGACAGTCAAGACAGAGACAAAAAAAAATCATGACTACAAGACCACATACTTAACTATTGATAATTTATGTGATGCAAGAGACAGCATATCTTCTATTCTAAGATAATCATTTTCATTATTGTTTGTAATGATCAAAAAGCAGATAAAATAAGGTCATTTTATTTTTACTATGTAGGTATAGCACTAAAGTCACAAAGCCGAAGTGTAACTGTTTATTACTTTTTTAAGGAACTTTTTTATCAGCCCTCCTAACAGCAAGGTTGTGCAGCAATGAACACTTTTGTGCATGTGTGTGCGTGCGTGTGCGCGCCTGCCCGTGCACGTGCGTGTTCGATAGAGGAGCCGCTAGAAAGAGCAGAGGCTCCACGGCTCGTTTATAAGCACGTCGGTGCCCATCCTTAAATAGCATGTTCATCACAATGACAATAAAAATACGATCAATCTTATCTTTAAGCCCTACTTTCCAAACTGTCTAAAATACTCAAATGCAATGCGAACTCTGAAACATGGCATTAACTTACCTCTCTTTGTGATGCCTTTGCAGGTGTCTTACGAAATTGGATGTTGTCCCACATGTTTCGGGGAAAGTTTTGGTGCAAAAAGTTTCCTTTTAAGCGCACTGTCGATACATTTATTATGGTTTGTAAAACCAATCTGTATTATGCCGCTGCTCGCTGACATCGTGCCTGATGAATGATTGACGCTGGTTCGCACCGCGGACGAATCATTCATTCGAACCGGTTCATTCTTTTTAGTGAACCGGTCGAACCAGTTCAGCTGAATCGTTCCCGTTTAGCGTCTCCCGTAAACACTTAATATTATCCACAAATTAATTCAGTTATTCACTTTCTGGCGTGCATGACAGTCCCGCGGACTTGAACCAATATACCGGAGTTATTTAATTAAAACAACAGCACACACTGACTGAACTGCTGTGTGAAGAGAGAACAGCTCTCGTTCTAGAGTCGGCAACAGTTTTCGGATCATTAGTTTTCGGATCACAAGAATATTGCTCTATCAATATTTTGTTTTGAAGGAGAAAATAAAACATATATCGCTGGACTCGGACGAGACCGACTAGAACATTTGCGAGACCAATGACCAAGTCCGAGACAAGTCCGAGTTCAAATACCAACAAGTCCAAGACAAGTCCGAGACCCAAAAAAAAGTCTCGAGACCGGACTCGAGTACTACAGCACTAGTATGTACATTGATATATTTATAACCTGATATCAAAATCTAATCAAATCACTTGTATTAACCCTAACAGTAGGAGAAAAACTTGTGTGCAGTTCCAACCAATGTAGCAGCTGTAACATTGACAGGACAATAAATACAATCAATCTTTCTGTATACACAATTACGACAATAGTCATTTCTGTGCTATACAACAGTGACACATATTGACATAAATCTTATACATGTAACTACACGGTAGCAGCAGATATATACATGTGTGTATAATGTACAGTGAGGTAGCGGAGATGACAAAATATGCAAATAGCTGTGAGTTCATTTGTCCATGTCTATATGGAAGAATATATCAATAATGATATTGAGGCAGAGCAGTGTGGGGTAAAGTGCAGTGCTTAAGGATAGATTGTGAAGTTCAAGAGTCTAACAGCTTGGGGAAAGAAGCTGTCACGTGGTCTGCTGGTGTGGGTTCTGGGGCTATGCTAACTCTTTCCTGATGGTAGCAGTGACAGTCAACTGGGATTTGGGTGGCTGGAGTCTCTGATGATCCTCCTCGCTTTTGTACACATCGCCTGTTATAAAGGTCTTGTAGGGAAGGAAGCTCACTCCCGACCATGTGCTTGGCCGTTCGCACCACTCTCTGCCGGGCTTTGCGGTTGAGAGCAGTGCTGTTGCCATAGCAGGCAGTGATGCAGCCAGTTAGGATGCTCTCCATTAAAGTCGTACTTATTTTAGGAGGTGGCTAACCAACACCTTCTCGAACCCTAAAATCACAGCCACAAAGGCTAATTTAGATAAAAACGTGAGTTTCACAAGGTGGCAAAGTAATGATAAATGCGTCCTCTGACCCCGCCCCTAAACCTGACATCACAGGTCAAATCATTACAAAACATATGAATGAGATCGTATGGGACACAGGAATGAGCACCTTGTAAAACAGGCATGAATTCCCATCAGATTGTGTTGATGTGTATTTATACATATGAAAGATACTGCGTATTACAGTTTTTTTCAACTGCTAACAAACATTGTTCGATACTGAAGCCACATTTTCAAAACTCTTCACACAGTCTGCATTAGCAACATGACTGTTGGCCAAACACTTCATTTCACCTCCAAAACTCACTCCGACCAACAAAACACTTCATCTATGTGTCAAAATAAGATCATTCCAACATAACACTGACAACAATTCTCATTCAGAAAACATGCATGTCACTCATAAAACACTGACCTAAAAAACACTACCAACAAGGAACATTACAGAAATGATGAACTTTATTAGTATATGTTGAATTATTTGTCTCATAAATCAGTCTTTCAAATAGAATAACTCATTTTCACTTTAATGAATGTACTACAGCATTTTTTAATCAGTCTTGTTACATATGCGTACAGTAAGTTTTCTTTGTTTATACAGTAGTACTTCATCTTTGAAAGTTACAGTACAAAGGTTAAAAGAGGAAAAAAGTTCCAGGGCTGCAATGATGATGAAAAAATAAAAATAATCTCAACACATCAACAAAAGTACAGTGAGGGTTCTAGTCGTCCCTCTCTCTTACATTTGGCCACAAGTTCTCATCAACATCACATCTGATGTCTTCTCTGGCCATCGTGGAAAATATCGTCTGGAATGTCTAATTCAGTTACAGTATCATCAAAGGATGCTTGTCTCGCCTGTCGTTCTGTCACAACATTCCTACTGTTGATGCAACTGTTGAACACGGCAGATTTTCAACCTTAGACCGCCTCTCTCAAAGAGAGATCATGACTACATCATCAATAATCTCATCAGAGATCACGGCTCTTCCTCTCATGCACTCTCCCTCTGAACCACTCTTCTTTGATCCATATTTCCTAACATCCCCTTTATAAATACAGTAAATCATGGTAATGAGACTAAAGCAGATCACCGGAGTAGGATTTCAGCTAAAATTGTCTATACTTTACGTAAAATAATGACTGCAGAAATACAACGCATTTGTCATCATTCTGTTTTGAAAGTGTTTTTAAGCAGTTTGAAAGCAGTGTGTTAGCGATTGAAAAATGTGCTGTAAATTAGTGTATAAAATAGTGTTTTGCAGGTTGTGGAATGACGAAAGTGTTTGTGAATTTTGAAAAATGTGGTCACTGAGTGCATTTAGTCTGAAAGCAATGAAAAATGATTGACAGTTTGGTCTGCACAGACTTCTGTTTTGCTGAATGTGTGAAGAGTTTTGAAAATGTGGTATTGAACGATGCTTGTTAGCAGTTGAAAAAAACTGTAAAATAAGTTCGATTGAAAGTCGTGCGGGGTGACACGAATAAAGGAGGACATTTGTGTCCATGGCATGAACACTCGTGAATAGATTACGGTTAGAGTCAATATCACGAATTCCCATGAAACTGTGTTGGATCTTTATACAGGTATATTTCACATTAATATTCATGATGGAAGTGAGTCATATTGGCATTTTCTCAAAATGCTCAAATTTAAAAGCACAGTAGAGTAAACATGATATTTAATGGAGTGGAAATGGAAATATATGATTAGGTATAATGTTTTATTTTGAATGCGTGTCTGATGTCTGTCTTTTCAGATGATGTGTCAATGGATCTGATCTGAGACCAGCTCTAGCTTCATGTTCTCGTGTGAATACCCCAAACTCGTCTGTGTTTGATGACATTGTGCTGATGGTCATATTTTGAACATGAATTTATGTTTAAAGTTTCAAAAGAAAGGCTTTATGTGGCACCTAACCTGCCTAATAATAAAGTCTTTACTTGAGTTTGTTTCTGTTTGTTTCCTTGAAATTGGTCCAGACATAATAATCTTCAGTTGGGATGTTTTGGTGAGACACGTTTTAGAAAGTCTTCTTGGTTTTCTCACAGATGTTGTTGCGATGTGTCGTCCTGTGATGGAGATAATGATGAGGTTTTAACACGGGTCTCTCTGAGCAGACGCTACGCTCCGCAGCAGCAATCTGTTAAACGTTGACCCAGGCAGGTCAGGCAGAACTACTGCGTCTACTGTGCCAAAATCTGTAAAAGTCCAGCGGCCTTATTTACGATTTCATTTATAATCATCAAGTGTGCCGTTACAGAGAGGGCGAGCAATCAATTTCACCGTTTAGAGCCGTAACGCGTCCACAGCGACATTAGGAGGGATTTATAAATCTAGAAGTCAGAGTAATTGTGGATGTGGAGCTTTTACAGCCGGCTGTAACCGAGCAGAGCGGCGCGATCCACACGGAAAAGCGCGGCACATCCCGTCCGAGCGAGGTCACTCTCTACGAATCTCTCCCACTGTGCCGTTTCTCTGCCGCACATGTGAAATCAATCCCAGCAGCCTTTATAAGCTCGCGCCATCAGATGGAGAACATATTGGCAGAAAATGTGAAGTTCTTTGAGAAGGAGAGCCGCAGCTCCACGTCTATATCACATTCCGCCTTTAGCCTTCATTTAATTGCTTGGCCGCATGTCAAAAGAAGTTCTGAATGACCTCCTGAAAAACTCTTAAAGAGGACGGATGGATCTGTACGCTGTCAGACCTCTGGAAGGTGTTTAATAAAACCCTGCTACATCCTAAAGCCCCATAAATCACCTTGTACTCTTTGTGTGTGTGTGTGTGGGTGTGTGTGTGTGGGGGGGGAGGGTAAACCCTACGGTATGGGGACAAAATGTCCCCACAAAGATGGCAATAGCCAAAACCCTTGTCCTTGTGGGGACATTTTTGTCCCCATGAGGAAACAAGCTTATAAATCATACAGAATTAACTTTTGTGAAAATGTAAAAGAGCAGACAGTTGTGTGTGATTGTTAGGGTTAGGGGTAGGGAATATGAGATACAGTTTGTGAAAGTGAAAGTGACCTATTAGTCAGATATGGTGACCCATACCCGAAATGTTACCTCTGCATTTAACCCATCCAGAGAGTAGTGAACACACGCACAGCAAGTGGTGAACACGCGTACACTCGGAGCAGTGGGCAGCTATCACTGCAGTGCCCGGGGAGCAAGTAGGGGTCAGGTGCCTTGCTCAAGGGCTCCTCAGTCGTTACCCGCCAGCCCTGGGAATGGAGTATAAAAACCACTGCGTCTATGGAATGTCCCCATAAAACATGGAAACCCAACATGTGTGTACTCATGAGTGTCTGTTGCATGTGTGTGCGCATTCATGTTTTTATATGTTAGTGGGGACCTAAACCTGAGTGCACACCAACACATGGGGACTCGTGTCACTGTGGGGACCAAAATTGAGGTCCTCATGGGCACAAAAGCTTATAAATTGTACAGAACAATATTTTTTACAAATCTAAAAATGCAAAAAGTTTTCTATGATCTTTAGGTTTAGGGGTTGGGTTAGGGGTAGGGGATAGAATATACAGTTTGTCAAACATACCTATGTGTGTGTGTGTGTGTGTGTGTGTGTGTGCGTGTGTGCGTGCGTGCGTGCGTGCGTGCGTGCGTGCGTGCGTGCGTGCGTGCGTGCGTGTGTTTGTGCGTGTGTTGTTCACACATTCACAGATAGCAGCACATTTGAAGAACATTCCACTAAAGTGTGTAAGATAATACAAGTTTTAGTGACTTCCACTTTAACGATTGCATAGTAGTTATAGTGTTTTGTGTTCTGTGTTTTATGCTGTACTTTAACAAACTCATTTTTTTCATTTCCAGTGTCTTGTATTCAAGACCATTAAACAGAATTTAACATCAGATGAAACTGAATCCATCAGCTCTCCACAAATAGATCATATGTTAAAGATCATCTGCTGTTGAGACATGAAAATCCCTCTCATGTTCTTCTGCAGAAGTGAAGTGAGGGAACACATCAGACCTGCAGGATAACACACAGATGACATCACGATCCACAAACGTGTGAGATGAATTACTTTCAGAAGATTTCTTACGTGCAACATGAGATCTATTGCTTTAAATCTGAAAAGAATCTCATGGATTGAAACATGTTTGTGACGTTGTGTCCAGCAGTGTAAGAGAACGCCGGCACTGTGTTTTAAAGATGTTTGACATCTATTGTGTTCGTGAAAAGGGTTTAACTAGCGAGAGCTTTGGCAAACACTGTGGGATTTTTGGGTAGATGCTCGTGTAACATCAGTGTACCTCAGATGTCACATTTGGGGGTGTTTTTCAAGGCAGGGGCAGGATGAGAGCAGAAGGGGGCTGTGTAACCACAGCAGATATACTGAACGTACCACCATCACGACTGACATCCTGTCTCACCGTATGCAACTCCGTCTCATTCAACACAGAGGATAAAAACTGTTCTGCACCTCCACATTCTCCTCCGCAGGTAAATATCAGCTTCTTTCCAAAACTGCAGTTGTTTAATCTTCTTCACACATCGCTCAATGAAACGGATCAGAATGGTGTTTCAGGGCCTTTTGAACAAGCGGTCGTTCTGCGAGCACATGAGAGTTCTTGATCACTTCCTCGTGCTTAAATTCCCGAAACAGAGTTAGATATCAATAAAACCCAAGAACACTCACCGGCAGGATCAGCAGTCCCGTGTGTGTGTGTGTGTGTGTGTGTGTGTGTGTGTGTGAGCAGCTGCTGCTCCGTTGGATGTTGGGTCTGTTCACGGGCGGCGTGCTGAACTTTAGTGTGTGATTGTTTGAGGCAGCCATTATAGCGAGTGTGTGCGTGTGTACTGGTTTTTATATCGTCAGGGCTGATTTACCTACATGATGTAAATTTATTATAAATCAAATTAAATGATGTTTATTTAAAAATGTATAAATGCAGAGGTTTGTGTGATGGTTTGGTTTAGAGATAGTGTTAGTTTAGTGGTTTAGGGATAGGGTGAGGGTTACAACATACAATATATACAGTATAAAAATTATTATGACTTTGAAAAGACCCCACGATGTCTAGAAACCGAACGTGTGTGTGTGTGTGTGTGTGTGTGTGTGTTTGTTCATGTTTGTATATCCCGGTGGGGACCTAAACCTGAATGCACACCAACACATGGGGACTCGTGTCACTGTGAGGACCAAAATTGAGGTCCCCATGGGCAAAAAAGCTTATAAATTGTACAGAACAATATATTTTTTAAATCTAACAATGCAAAAAGTGTTCTATGATCTTTAGGTTTAGGGGTTGGGTTAGGGATAGGGGATAGAATATACAGTTTGTACAGTATAAAAACATTACGCCTGTCCCCATTACGCCTATGGACTGTCCCCACGGAGATAGTAAACCAGACATGTGTGCGTGCGTGTGTGTGAGGTTATATTCAGTGTCCAGACACACAGATATGTGTGCTCATGACAGACCAATTAGTAGGAATTAGTGATCGGAGGACAGCTGACACAACTCACCATGCATTTTATTTCTAAAATTAAACTTCTCTATATAAACCAGCCACAATATTGGAACTTAAAGAAACAAGTGTTTTTTCAGCTAAGCTCTAGTGTCTTTACAGTTGTCGGATGAAGTTTGTAGAGTTTCTTTCTTTTGGAGTAATTAATTCTGCTTTTATTATTTCTATTGAAAACACTAAAAGCATCTGATTTGTTGTGGAATTCTGTTTTTTTGTGTGGGATAAATTTTGTGGCAATTTATTTCCATTTATTTATTTGTGCGATCACAAGATACAGTCTAATAATGACTTAACACTATATCAGAAATAAAACTGCAGGTCTTATTCGTTGTTTCAAATAATAAGCAATAATAATAATAATAATAATAATAATGTAGTGTGTGTGTGCGTGCGTGCGTGCGTGCGTGTCGCTAGTGTTGTTGTGCACTATGACCGATAGACGGCGCACTTCACTTAAAATGCAGTAAAAGCAAATGATTAAAAAAGCACACATGAAGCAGTGAAACAACATCAAGTTATGACCGTCAGAGCGATTCATAAATAATCAACTTTATTGATATTTACCTTATTTTTTACTTAATTTAACTCAATTTATTAAAAAAGTATTTTATAGTGTTTAATGAATGCGATTTAAAATAGGCTACAATTCATATCGTAAGTGTTTATTCCGAAAGATAAACATCGGTGTTAAAAAAGAAAAAATGTTTATTAAAATGATATAGATACATAGAAATGTTTGCATAAATTGTGTCCGTTATTAATTTCTCAATTCTTTTACTATGTTTTAACTCGACAAAACATCAAATATTTAAGCCATTATTAGATTATTAGTTAATAATTCAGCTGCACCTACATCATATAATTATTTATGCCGTTATTTGATTTTAGAACATGTATATAATTGTTCTACGCAATTTTGCATTTATTTGATATGTTGAGCATAAACTGTTTTGTGTTTTGAAGCAATCTTCACATGACAACAGTTTTATTTGAGAATAAAGAAACTTTGCTTTTCAAGCACAGGTGTTTTTTCGGGTGGTTAAAGTGAGTTGTTAAAATTTTGTATTATCTTTATGACACACGTCAGTAGATTAATGTGAAACACACAACACAAGAATTAAACTGCTCGTTTCATTGATCTGCTTCTCAAGAACAACTCGTCTGAAACATTGCAAACGTGTCTTTGTGTTCGTGAATTGTGTGTGTTTAGGGAATAGAGCCGAGTGCAGTAATGTAAGTGTGTCATGAAACACAAATAAACACAGATTGAGTTTAGTGTGACTTTACTGATGACGGTGGGGGAGAGAGAGAGAGAGAGAGAGAGAGAGAGAGAGAGAGAGAGAGAGAGAGAGAGAGAGGGGGGGGGGGAGGCGGGTCGAGAAGAGTCGAGTCGTGAAGCTCCGCCGACCGAACAAGAACAAGAACTTGTCGATGTGAAGATCCAGAGCAGATCCGCGGACTCCACCTGACACACTTCATCATGTTTTAACCGTGACATTGTGTGAATTTCCTCTGAAGTTTGTTTGTCGTCGTTTGTGGATTTACGGTGAAACTGCGACCTTTGGCATCGTGTTTGTGGGGTGAGAGATTCACTTGATTCCATGTCATTAAACTCCTGCATTGATGATGTTACAGGTCAAAAACGAAAACAATTGTATTATGGATCCTAAATGACTATGTGAAACTCTTCATCTGATATACGGTCATGGAAAATTCATCGGATCACATGAAATATTCTATTCTTGCGATTTGTAGTTAGTTTTTTAAAGTTTTTTTTAGACTAAATCTGGAGTGCAAGAAACAGAAACTCGGTTTGCCTGCCATTAACAGATCTAAATAAAAGTGAAAATGTTGTTTGTTTATATATATATATATATATATATATATATATATATGAGTGATTGAATTTTTGCTTTTGTTTAAAGAGTAAATCTTTCATAAACGTTAAATCTCAGTCACCCTCATCCGAGTGTCCTTCAAAAACTTCACATCCATTCATCCAAACATTTACAGTGTTCTGGTTAAATTGCATTTTTCTTCGAAATGTCAAAGTAGCGACCAAACTTATTTTGCTTTGAATTCACTCTGTAAATTTCACAACTGAGACATTCTTTTCATGTCGGCCTAATAAAGTGGACAGGACGAAAACGGAATGAAAAAGAAAATATAGTCTACCTTTATTAAAATAATAGCTGTAAGTGCATGGAGATGTGCGCACGATGAAAGGAGTAAATCCATGTGTTTTTAAGGATGAAAAGAAAGTGAATTAACAGTGAAAATGTGTTGCGTGTGGACGAACAGATTGTGTTTCGGTTGGGCTCGGCTCACGAGTGCTGTGTGTTTTTTTCCACGCAGGGCTGTGCTGGAGTTCGGTTCAGACATGGGCAGTAAAGCGCTACCGGCCCCGATCCCGCTTCACCCGTCCCTGCAGCTCAACTACTCGTTCCTGCAGGCGGTCAACACTTTCCCCGCGGCCGTGGATCATCTGCAGGGACTCTACGGGCTCGGTTCGATTCAAAGCATGCACATGAACCACTGGACTCTGGCTTATCCTCACGTACAAGGCCTAGTGGACCCTCGCTTTCCGTTTCCCGCGGCTCTTCCTTTCGCAGCGCACCTTTTTCACCCAAAACACGGATCCGTGACGCGCTTCGTCCCCTCGCTTCACAAGGACAGACCCAGATTTGACTTCGCCAACCTCGCGGTCGCGGCCACGCAGGAGGATCCGCCGAAGCCCGGCGAGCTCTCCAAACTGACCGCCGAGCTGAACAAACTCTCCCCGGACAGAAAGCCCACGCGCGGGAGACTTCCGTCCAAAACCAAAAAGGAATTTATTTGTAAGTTTTGCGGCAGACACTTCACCAAGTCCTACAACCTGCTGATCCACGAGCGCACGCACACGGACGAGCGGCCGTACACCTGCGACATCTGCCAGAAGGCCTTCAGGAGACAAGACCACCTGAGAGACCACAGGTGAGAGACTGCTCTTTACCCCCGACAGACATTCACGCGGGGTGGCGGTGCGAGAGAGAGGGTTTGATGAGACTTTTTGCCCGGATCTTTATTTATTTATTATAATGAAAGAGGTCTAACATCATTACTGTGGCGTGTTTTCCAGATACATTCACTCCAAGGAGAAACCTTTCAAATGTCAAGAGTGCGGAAAAGGATTTTGTCAGTCGCGAACGTTGGCTGTTCATAAAACGCTGCACATGCAGGTTTGTAGCCCACACTATTGTTTTTTCAACACCACACGCAAACATTTCTGGTCTTTCTCGCTGCATGCGATCTTCGTGTCGTTTCGGGGCTGCGGGTGTTTCAATTCCAATCGCTTTCAATTCCCTCATCTGAGCCTCAAATGTGTACTATTAAAATAATACATTTGATGTCAAAATAAAGGTAGCCTAATAATCATTTGCTTGCTTCAAATCTGAACAGGAATCTCCTCACAAATGCCCCACATGTGGAAGAACCTTTAATCAAAGAAGTAACCTGAAAACTCACCTTCTCACCCATACAGACCTCAAGCCTTTCTCCTGCGGCCGCTGCGGCAAGGTGTTTCGGCGCAACTGTGACCTGCGACGCCACAGTTTGACACACACACCGCAACATGACTTCTGATAAACGAACACACACACCAAACGCTCTTATTCACGAAGACATGTGTTATGGACAAGAAATAAGGAGGACACAAGTGCACCCAAACGGACTGTATGAACTCATGTAAATAAATAGTCTTGATTGTTTTTTAATGTTTTATCTGAGATGAATGTTGTTGCAAACATCTGTGTTTGGGAAATGAATTGTATAAATAAAGCAGACAGGGCTGCTTTCCTAAATGAGAATTGGATTGATAAAATATGTTGCACCCGACGCCAATACAATGCGAGTACTTGGTCAACATCTGTAATAAAATTCTTTCACTACACATTTTCCTTTGTTTCTTTTTTCTTTTATTATGTTTTATTTTATTTTAAATGACAGCATTATTCTGCTGAAAATGTGTCACAAATTCTACTACCACAATATTAGATGAGTATTTCATTTCGTTGTTATTATTATTAGCAGCAGTTTATTATGGTTAGGCTGTGTTAAGGCAAAATTTAAACTAAATCTTACTCTATAATTTAGGCGATATAATAGGATGCTGCGATTAGTATAGAAAAAATACACATCATTTAACTGAAGGTTTTTTTATTAAATATTTTCATAAACAAATGCCTGGTTGAATTTAATACTGACCAAAATTCAGTTCAGTAAATTCACACGTTCACACACACATATATGTATTTGTGTAAAAAAATCAAATAGAAGTTCGTAATTTGTGATGATTTCATCCTCTCAGGAATTGTACATTACAAACAGTTTTTACTGAAATATTCGTTAAAAAATAATAACATAAAGAGCGTGCAGTTGAATTAGTTACTACAATAATAATAATATACATACTAACTATTATACAAATAATAATATCATAATTGCTTTGAACATTTTAAATATGTTTTTGTCTAAATTGACCGGAGCTGTGTACATTAAAAGTCACACACATAACCGAATTATTCTGTCAAAATAAGTCTAATCCTCCGCGTGTATTTAAAAGAGGACTAATCTTGTTTTACGAAGGACACAACTCAATTACGTATAAATGCTATAAATAATCAGGAAAACGTTTTTGTTTGGAACAGAATCAAAACTGACATGATTCCCATCAAAAGCCTTGATTATTCCTTAAAAGTCAAATCTCAACGGATGGAAGCAAAAATAGAAGATATATTATTGGACTAGAGCAAGTGCACTTTGTAAAACCTCAAACACATGAACACACGCACACAGATTAAATATGCGCTGCATGCGCAACCTAATGCGCTCCTGACAGTCGGGAAAAATACACGCAAACATCGTTTTATGTAGATAATCCACCGTGGGAAAAGACCTTTGTGGGGTTCATAATAGATTAATTTTACACATAGCCTACTTCTGCGATCTCCGACCTGCTTGAGCTTTGATAAATACATTATCAGCAATGATTGTGCTATCATTATTGTTTTTGTGTTTATTAGGAATTGTTATTGTTTAATGACTATTCCATGGGTGTTTAAAAATAATTACTTATGTATTAGTTGTTAGCGTTTTGTAATGATAAGGCATTTAATTACCAGTCAGTGTTTTAAACAGTATTATAGATTATAGCTGTATCGTCGTTAATAATTATTTGCTCAGCATAATAAATATCTCGTCACGATTATTAGTGTTTTAATAATGAAACACCTGCGCTTGTGAACGCACGCGCTGTCAAATAAACTGTTTAATAAACTGCGCTGCTGACGATAGTTTCGCTCAGAGGTCATTTCAAGTCATTTTACAGCAGCTTCCAACAGTACTGACAGATAACACGGCGTTTTCACGCTTTCTGAAACTCGCATTCACACGCACACGTCTGTTTTTTGGACTGCTCGGCATCGGTGATGACTTGTCCGCGCAGGCGGAAGTGCTGCTGTGTATGCGGAAGTAACGGCGACTGTTTGCGTTTGTGTGTATGGAGCATCGCGACTCGTCTTATGAAGCTGTAATTGACGCGGTGTTTGTGTGTCATTGTGTAGTATTTAGCGAAACTTTACGCTTTGAGTTTGTGCATCAGCAGCTTCATATTCTCTTGTTATTTAAGAGCCTTGGCACAGTTTCTCTACAGTCAGAACTCATCACAACATCAGCCTGAATGATGTGCGTTCGTGACTGTCACTGAACACACCGTGTACGCAGGTGTGAAGACACGTCAGGATGTTGGAGTCGTATGTTACTCCTCTTTTAATGAGTTATGTGAACCGCTACATAAAGAACCTGAAACCGTCGGACCTGCAGCTGTCATTATGGGGCGGCGACGTGGTGCTGAGCAAACTGGACCTGAGACTGGACGTCCTGGAGCAGGTGAGATGCACACAGTATTTCGCTCAATAGTTTTCAATTGACCAAATCAGTTTGTCCGAGATCAGTACATGCTCGCTTGTTTCTGCGGATTTTTGATTTTTGACTGATCGGTTTGTTTTCGTGGTTCATCATTGCCGTTACCGACTGTGAGTGACAGCTGGAGAAAAAAACAATGTCATTGTATATTGACAATTGATTAGACAAGATAGACACCATAGGAATTAAGAGCATGTACATTTCTGAACATCATCATTTGTTTAAATGTAGTTCTCTTGTCCTCTTACTATCACATAGCTCGATCTATTCTTTATTTTTGGTGCACCAAAGGCTACTTTGTTGACCCTGGAACAACATATTTTTAGGGAAAGCGTATAACCACACCACACCCTAACAATAATGTATGCCTAAATTAAGAGGGAAATTATATAATGATGAATAACAACGGTGTTAAAGCACCTAACCCCGAGGCCTATTGCACGAAGCGAGATGAACAAACTCCTGGTTGCAGAGTAAGTTTCGGGTTGACAAACCCAAGCTGGTTTAGATCAGGTTCATCCGTTGCACAACACTTAGTATAAACGTTCTCTGTCAACAGAGTTCGCGAGGCGCGTGCACCTGAAAGTGTGACACATGCGGGAAACAGAAAGCATCATCAGTTTGATTGACTTCTTGCAATATCAGCGCAATTCACTTTTCTGTTGAAGACGAAGAGATCACTATCAAAATAATCACACGAATTAAAATCACATTTACCAGGCAGAAATAAACACTGCTGCAGTGAAAGTTTGAGAAGAAAATGACTGACTATATCGATGCAAGTGAATCAACAGAATTTATGTATTTTATATAGGTTTACAAAAAGGTCAAATAAAAACAGGTATGCGTCATTGCTTTAAAAAGCTTTATATAATGAAGCTTGTATTTAAACGTACAGTATATAGTTATACTAATTTAAACGCTTCGTTTATTATTCATTTATTAATATTGATCATCTCATGTAATAATTAAGAGACATAAATTAGACATAATTATAATCAATAAAATATACATATAAGAAACAATTAGCATCAAAAGATTTCCCTCTAACATCTGATCACTTTAAACTTTTCTTTCTTTCTTCACTGCGTCAGATATAAGTCACTTTTCTCAGAACTGATTGGTCCAGTTTTGGTTTTGGATCTCGAACCCAGAATAAAACTTGCTCTGGAGCAGGTTAGCCGTGTAGCATAAGTTACCATGGCGACAAAACCCGCTCAAAACCAGTCCTACAGTATAAAAACCATTACGTCTATTCAATGTCCCCATAACAGACGGAAACACAACAAATTCAGGTCGGGAAAGTCCACACTCGACTAGGCCACCAAATTGAGGAACCACAAAACAAATACACATTATATGCTTAAATTGTATGTGTGAGGGGAAACAACTGCATCGTGCTGTCAATCATCACTCCTGCACTGACTGAATCAACATCAGCTTTATGACTGTAAGTCCTTCCCTGTAAATGCTGATGAGCTTATTTTGTGTAGAAGCCCATACAGTAGTAAAACACAACAATATTTACACATGATTTGCTGGTTTATTGTAAAGATATCTGAAAAGGTGTACATTATTACAGCTAACACCTACATGAAGACTGTGCAGCTGGTTTTGTGACTGTAAGTCATTAAGTCATTTAAATGTTTATATTAATGTGTATGTAACTTTGGAGACGGTCCCTAAATTCAGAAAAATCGAACGTCCAACGTCAAGGCAACTTTATTTCAGTCTTTTACTATAACAAATAAGACTACGTACAGAATATCCTTCATGTTATGTTTTAAATGTATACGTGAGGGGGAAACACGTCGTGTTGTCACTCTCCAGCACTGAAAGAAAGAATCCTGGTCTGCAAACATCAGAGCAACAGATACTGTAAAGCGCGATGGCTTTCTGTCTACAACTCACAGGCAGCTTTCCTGTGGCTCAATGGTTATAGCATGGTCATGGGTCATGGGTCATGGGTCATGGGTTGGATCCCAGGGGATTGCACATAGTCAGAAACTAATGTATAATACAATGCAATGTAAGTGGCTTCGGACAAAAGCGTCTGCCAAATGCATAAATGTAAATGTAAATAAATGTACAACTCGCACTACACAGACCCGAATGAGCACACAAACAATGCGGATCAAGTTTTATAATCAACACGTCAGTAAAATAAGCTTCTTGAAGAGGTTTTACGTGATGAAAAATACTCACGGCACGCATGCAGTAGCGGCCAACAGGCCAAAATCAAAAGTTATCACTTCAGTACATAAAGGCAATGAAACGGCTGGCTGCCAGCAGGCCGGGAATCGTCCCGGTTCTCCCGACTGTACAGTTGATATGGATAAAGAGATTTATCTGAAGATTCACTCTGTTTGTCAGCTGTTAAACTCGGATGCATGTAACAGAATCTTTGCTTTGCTTTCATTTTCCGACAACATTGAGCTTTTGAGCAGTTCAGATATCTGGAATGAATCACTCTGTCATGTTGTGAGAATGTTTGGCTTTAGACACACATGCATGTCGCATGCACACACAGATCTTATTAAAAGCAGCTTTTGTCGTCCTGAGCGGGAGTTCAACTTTCTTTAGTAATCTTCTATTAAAGCTAGTTTGTCAGAAACGTTCTTCTGGGAAGTTTTTGATGTGTTTTTTGTCTCATGGTTGCAGCTGTACATGTCTTATTTCTGTAGAATGTGTTTGCTTTGAGAGTTAGAGGAGAAACATGTGGAGGTTTGCAGTAAACAGACATTTGTTCTTCTTTTCAAGCAGCTCTTGGCTTTGCTTTAACTGACAGACTGTGTGTTTGCAGGAACTGAAGCTGCCCTTCACGTTTCTGAGCGGACACATTCACGAGCTGCGCATCCACGTGCCCTGGACCAAACTGAGCTCGGAGGCTGTAGTCATCACCATCAACACCATGGAGTGTATCCTGAAACTCCGAGACGCAGCCACGGTCAGTCACAAACGCTGACCATCAAACGTTTAACTGATGATGTCCATGCACAAAAGATTTGAACCGTCACGCTCATTTACTCATTTGTTAATGCCAAGCAACATATTTGGTGCAGGATATGTGCAGTGTGAAAGCGCTTTAGAAAGGCAAACGTGATCGTGTCAGGTGTGAGTGTATTATTGAGCAGTTCATGTGCACAGAAAACCTCAGAAAGAGCTTTTAGAAGTTTTCGGCTCATATAATACAGCTCAGCCTACAGTAATGCTTCTGGTGCTTTGATTTCATTGGACATTTGTTACAAAGTAACACTTTCCTGTGGCTCAGTGGTTAGAGCATGGTCATGGGTCATCATGGGTCATGGGTCATGGGTTGGATCCCAGGGATTGCATGTAGTCAGAAACAAATGTATAGTATAATGCAATGTAAGTCGCCTTGGATAGAAGCGTCTGCCAAATGCGTCAATGTAAATGTAAAGTGCCAGTGTAGTGCATGCGACAGATGGAGTTCTGATTGTAAATAAGTCAGAATGAGGTGTTTAGAAAAGCATTCCATCATGTTTAGATGGTTCTGCAGGTCCAGCTGGCCGCTTGCAAACACATTTTGAAGGGAAGTCAATTAGAGGCGCTTATGCTTCTGCAGAATAGATTTATAACACATGGCGCTTTCACTGCGGTAATGTCACCCAGCGCTGCAGCTACCGCACGTTTGCGTGTTTCATGCCGTGTGTTGTGCCGGTCATGACGGGTTCTGTTCTTTCAAAGAACACACGTTTCATGCAGATGAGTTTCATCCACATTTGAAAAATTACAAATGACGTTCAAACACAGTATGTGCTGTAGTGTTCACACCATGTGCAGAAACACACGGCAGTACGGGAGTGTCTGTCTGTCTGTCTGTGTCATACACGCACCTCTTTAATGGCACGTGACAGAATGCTGATTTCTCTTAGTCTTTAGTTTGTGGTGCTGAATGTTTTGAGCGGGTTTGTGCGTGTCGTATGACCATGTGTGGTCATGTTGTGAGTTTGTGTTTTTCTTGTGAAAGTGGTTGACAGTGAGGAAGCGTTACACACTGCACGGAAACACAGGCGTATATGAGTGTGTGTTTGTGTTTACTTCTCTCACGGCTGTGATGATGATGATGATGATGATGATGATCAGCAGCGCACTGCTGAGAGTTGTCATGATTATAATAAAGAAAGTGAGTAAAACAAAGTATGTGTGCCTCGTGTGAATGGGTTGAACTCACAGCGTGACATGTGAGGTCAAAGGTCACAATGACTCATGAAGTCTAATAAGAGTGGTTCTGGGTGTGTGTGAAACAGATGTAATAAAGTGAATTCTCTCTAGTAAATCAGTGGCTGTTATCAGTGATGGCTCTATAAAACTGTGTGTGTGCTGTGGGTTAAGCTGATCTATGGACAGAATGTTTGTTCTTGACCTCGACGCTCTGTTCATTTCATTCTTTCAGCTGTGTCTTCACTCTTTAATCACAAACACTCGGCAGACCGCTGCCATAAATGAGAAACAAACCTTTAGTGCTGTTTATTCCCCAGTGCATCTGTGCAGCACCGCATGCCTTCAGCAACACACATACGCACACACACACACACACGCGTGCGCTGAACTTTGGGTTTATTTATTCAACTCAGAAGGTGCTGTGAAATGTGTAGTCTTCTACTCTCAGAGGGCAGATGTTATTTGTGAGGTCGTGAATGTAATTCTTTCTGTGTGTTCTGTCTTTAGGAGGATAATGAAAGTTGTACGTCCAGCTCGACCAATCGAAGTGAGAGCTCCAAGAGTGTGCCTAAACCCAGACGAGTGCAGCAAGCCCCCAGTGACCCTGACCTGCCCCCAGGTGAGTGATGTTCTGAAGGCCGCGGGGTCCGCAGACCCTCCCTGACTAACAGCTCTTATCTGGAAGTCTTCTTAAAGACCCCCATCAGAGCTCAGGGCATCGATTGTTTTTTTTATTGGAGAACACACACACACGCGCGCACACACATTCGTTCAGTAGTTAAATGTGTTGTCACGTAAATAAAAATATCTGCATTACACAAATGACGTTTGCTCTTTTTTTTACATGAGGAAATGAGACATGAGATTTGTCACAGAAATGATATTGGTTAATATATCTGTGTATTTCTCTTCACACACACACACACACGCGCGCCGCTGGAGTTTGAGAGCAGATTTTGGCTGGCGTAACACATAAGGCCGTTGGTTTTTCCAGTTATTTTATGGCTGAAGTTTTGGTCCCAGCGGGCCGTGGCACAGGTGCAGCTGAAGCAATAGTTTATAGAGAGTGAGATGAAGGGCTGGAGGAGGGAAAGTGTAAGCGCTCCGCTGGCTAAATGAAATCCAGAGAGCACTAACAGGGGCTGACTTTGACTGTGAACGCAGGTGCGACACACACACACACACACACACACGAGTGGCATAGGCAAACACACGCTCATATATGCTAAAGACAAGAAGTGATTTGAAATGGCTGATGATACAGCAGTGGTGTTAATAAACGCTGTAATGCGCTCTTCACCTGCATGTGCACTTGTAAGAGTTTGTGTAGTTAGGATCCCAGAGCTCATTAATAACACACAACTCCACTCGCACAGGAAGACAAACATTTGAGTTGGACAACAAGGCAAAAGCTTTAAAGTTTTATAAGTTGACGTGGGACTGCGACTGCTGCTGCGGTTATGACGATTTATTACTGTATGTTTTAATATTTTATTGCCAAAAGTCTCTGGTTTGTCATATTTTCAGCACTTAGATGCTTTGTTAAATAATGACCTGAACATGTTTGCTGTTCACCTGAAGCTTCTGGTCCTGAGCATCTCTTTTAACACACACAGGGTGATGTGATGTTCTCTGTGCATGACCCTGAGGCTGTGTGGCGATAGCAAACGTCTGTGGTCATTAAAGCACATGTTTTTAACCACTGAAGGATTGCGTTCTGATGCATTTCAGAAAAGAGTGCTGAATGAAATTGATCTTGTGTAGCTTTAACACACTCATCTGACTCTCTCGCTCTGTCTTTGTAGGGTACGTCCAGAGTCTTATTCGTCGAGTGGTGAATAATGTCAATATTGTGGTGAATAACCTGATTTTGAAGTATGTGGAAGATGACATCGTGCTGTCAGTCAACATCACCTCTGCCGAGAGCTACACAGTGGACGATCTGTGGGACAGAGCGTTCATGGACATCATCTGTGAGTTCATATCTTCACTTTTGTGTTTCTTGTGTTTGTGGAAGCAACGAGAGAGAGAGAGATCACATCACATCATGAAGGAAAGCAGAACTAATACAATCTGTAACAGATGACATGAAGCAAGCAAGAGACAGAAGAATAATCATCATGTAAACATCAGAGATGGGAAGATCTAAAGAGATTGATGGTGACATCAGAGTAAATGTGCTCTCTTTGTTTATTACCAGTCTCTTATGTGTATATGTTACCTCCAGGCCCACAGATCCAGTCATGTGAAGTTCTGTTTTTATTTACAAACTCAAGTCAGTGTACACAATCAGGTTCACTAGAAATCTGTGCGGGGTTATGGTGTGGCCGTGCTGTCAGGTTCTAGGGCTCGACTCACGTTCGAGGCTGAGGGGTGGTGTATTTTGTACCAGGTTTACTCAACTCAACTTTTATTTATATAAAACTTTTACAATTTTCATTCTTACAAAGCAGCTGTACATGAAAACATGCTAACTATAAGCAATCATTAAATATCATACACGCACTGACACGCACACCAAGCACACACACACAGAGAGAAGAGAAGAGAAAAGAAGAGAAACACAGGTAATACATAGTCTCTCTCAGACTATCAGTTCCTATATGGGGTAGTTATAATTCACGCAAAATGTCACATTTAAAATAATATTAACAAGTACAAAATCCTAAAGCTGATGTCAGCAGCCCCCCAGCGAGCAAAACGAATGCAGCCAGTGTGCAAACAGTGGAGAAAAAACCTCTGGAGAACCCAGACCCAGCCAGAGGAACCAGTTCTCCTCTGACACCACTGCTGCATCTCTACAAGCTCCACAGCGCTTACACAACTGGGCAAAACAAAAAGAAAAGAGGTAGATGATAGACTTAATATTATCTTAATATTCTTATTGCGCCGCCTCCCTCTTTCAGCTCCACCATCTGGACTGGTTACAGACCTCAGAACAGTGAGAGAAGAGAAGACAACTGAGAGCAGAATAATGTTCTACAAGTGCATCAGTTGTTAAAGGAAGGGTTCCTGGTTCCGTTGATCTGAAGAATGCAGCCTAATAATCCCTCAGAGGATTTGTGTTATAGAAGTGTTGTGGACGCAAGCTTGAAGAGATGCGTCTTTTAAACTGACAAGAGTGTGTCTGCCTCCCGCACACTATTCAGAAGACTGTTCCAGAGTTAGGGCACTAGGTAGGGTTACTCTGGTGTTGTTCTGCACTGGGGTTTGTAAACCTTCACAACATGTTTACAAAAGTAACTGATGACATTTGATCCGTTGGGATGGAAATCAAAGCCATGACCCGTTGTGATATTCTGATGCTCTCTCTCTCTCCCTTGTTCTCACTCACTGTAGCTCCTGAACTGGTCCTGAGGAAGGTGATCAATTTTTCAGACTGCACAGTCTGCTTGGATAGACGGAATGCCAGTGGAAAGATCGAGTTTTATCAGGACCCTCTGCTCTACAAATGTTCCTTCAGAACTCGTCTTCACTTCACCTACGACAACATTAACGCCAAAATCCCTGCCGTCATTAAAGTAAGAGAGAGAGAGAGAGAGCATGTTTATGTGAGGACCTGCAGAGCGGCGTGTTAAGTGTGTGGTGTGTGGTGTGTTTGTGTCGAGGTTCACACAATGGTGGAGAGTCTGAAGTTGTCTTTGACAGACCAGCAGTTGCCCATGTTCATTCGGCTGATGGAGTTGGGTGTGGCGCTGTATTACGGCGAGATGGGAGTTGACGGAGACGGCGACGGAGAAGAGAACAGCTCGCTCAGAGAGAGCGTCCCCGGTGAGCCACGTCTCTCATTAACATATGTCAGAAGAGCTGATCTTCAGTGCATGTTCCGTCATCTGAAATTATCTTTTTAACCTGGTGATGTTCGTTCATAAGTGTTGAAATCTGTTGTGTGGAAATGTCAAAGACTCACTGAAGAAAGACAGATGAGCAAATCCTGAGTGAGACATTTCATTAAAACATGTCGTAATACAGTCGCTCGCTCAGACACGAGACAGAACGAGATGACACATTCCAGTACGCTGACATGGTCTGGTCTCCCGCAGGTCTGACGGTGGAAGGCTCAGATCTGTCTCTTGCGGCGGGTCAGTACTTTCAGAGCGAGGATGAAGATCAGGGCTGGGTGTCGTGGGCCTGGTCGTTCGTCCCGGCCATCGTGAGCCCTGAAGAGGAGGAGACTGAAGGAGCGTCTGGCGTGTATGCGGAAGAGGGCGGAACAGCGCGACCCCTTCAGCACTCCTACAAGGACCCCGTGGTGTCTGTGGGCTTCTACTGCACCAAAGCCTCAGTCACCTTCAAGGTAAAAAGCTCTTTCCAGAAAGCCATGCTCAGCCCGGTTCATTCATCCACAGCCTAACAGTCTGACCCGTCCTGTGTGTAGCTAACAGAGAGCTGTTCTGAGAGCAGTTACTACAGTCCACAGAAGGTCAAGTCACGCGAGGTGTTGTGCGTGGAGCAGGAGGGCATCACAGTAGAGGTGAGAGAACCAATCAGCCGTCAGATCACCTGATGATGTCATCATCACGCTCCTGCTCACGCTCGCTCTCTCTCTCTGTTTCAGGCTCTGATGATGGGCGAGCCCTTCTTTGACTGTCAGGTGGGAGTTGTCGGTTGTCGTGCTGTGTGTCTGAAGGGCATTATGGGAGTTCGAGATTTTGAAGAGAATATGAACAGAAAAGAGGAGGTAATTCACCCAACATCACACACCTCGGGTCTCAGCGTGTGAATGATGTCATCATCCAGCGTTTGTTTGCCGCTGCAGGACGCAGTGTTCTTCCGCTGTGGGGAGACTCTGAGCGTGAAGGGCTTGACCTACCTGACCAACTCGCTCTTCGACTACCGCAGTCCTGAGAACAATGGCGTTAAAGCAGAATTTATCTTAAATGGAAACATTCATAAGGTTAGCAGTGCAGACACCTGCTCACACACACAGACGAAGCCTCAGTCTCTGATTCAGATAACACATTTCATTCAAAGTGCTTGACATAGAAATGACTCATAAAGAAAGAAAGAATACATCATGGATGTAAGAGATCTTTAAAAAGTAAAGGATTTAAAATCACACATACTTGAGAGTTCTAAAAACAATAAGAAGGAAATGAAACTGATTTATAATGTATATATAAACAAGAATAAAACGACTGATGTGAAGCAGCACAGTGTGTGTGTGGGAAGGGTAAACCCTACCGTATGGGGACAAAATGTCCCCACAAAGATGGCAATATCCAAAATCCTTGGACATTTTTTTGTCCCCGTTAGGAAACAAGCTTATAAATCATACAGAATGAACTTTTGTGAAAATGTAAAAGAGCAGACAGTTGTGTGTGATTGTTAGGGTTAGGGGTAGGGAATATGATATACAGTTTGTACAGTATAAAAACCATTGCGTCTATGGAATGTCCCCATAAAACATGGAAACCCAACATGTGTGCGTGAGTGTGCGTGTGTGTGGGTAGACAGTTGTGTGTGATTGTTAGGGTTAGGGGTAGGGAATATGATATACAGTTTGTACAGTATAAAAACCATTGCGTCTATGGAATGTCCCCATAAAACATGGAAACCCAACATGTGTGCGTGAGTGTGCGTGTGTGTGGGTAGACAGTTGTGTGTGATTGTTAGGGTTAGGGGTAGGGAATATGATATACAGTTTGTACAGTATAAAAACCATTGCGTCTATGGAATGTCCCCATAAAACATGGAAACCCAACATGTGTGCGTGTGTGTGCGTGTGTGTGGGTAGACAGTTGTGTGTGATTGTTAGGGTTAGGGGTAGGGAATATGATATACAGTTTGTACAGTATAAAAACCATTGCGTCTATGGAATGTCCCCATAAAACATGGAAACCCAACATGTGTGTGTGTG
>NC_079897.1:101922-103063 GCF_024868665.1 Triplophysa rosa
TCATCATCTGTCTTCACCTGTCTCACTCTCATCATCTGTCTTCACCTGTCTCACTCTCATCATCTGTCTTCACCTGTCTCACTCTCATCATCTGTATTCACCTGTCTCACTCTCTTCACCTGTCTCTCAACTGTCTCACTGTCATCATCTGTCTTCACCTGTCTCACTCTCATCATCTCTCTTCACCTGTCTCACTCTCATCATCTGTCTTCACCTGTCTCACTCTCATCATCTCTCTTCACCTGTCTCACTCTCATCATCTCTCTGTAGATGTGTTTGTCTTGTACAGTGGGAGCTGCACTGTTTAAGTGATTCATGTTGAGCAGTGTTGGTTTGTTTGCTTGTTTTGTGTTTACTGATGTGTGTGATATGAAGTAAACCTGAAGTCTGATTCCTGCTCAGGACTTTGTGTCGATTAAGAATATTTGAAAATCTGCTGTTTTAAATATCTTGGTGAGATATCTGTCTGTCCGTCTGTCTCTGTCCCTGCTGATAATGTTCTAAAAGTAAACATAGATATCATCAGCTTTGGCACTCGGAGAAGTGTCGCTCTTCCAGCGAAGCTAAAATTACTCTTTCAGATTGGAATGTCTTGTGAGTCAGAGCGCATCTCCCCTCAGAGACTCGAACCCGTGACCTCAGTCTACATCAGAGCGCCGCAGAAGCAGCGCCAGCGCTACATAAATGAAACTCAAACCTGTGGCGTGTCCTCTGTCATAATAACTGCAGCGCTGAGGTGCGGATCTCCTCTAATGTTTCAAATCCGGCTCATTCCCCCCCATGTCCTTCAGCAGCGCTCTGAGCCTCCAGATGTTTGATATTAGACTTAATCCAGCCCGCTCTAAATGGGAAGAGGAAGTGACATCACTCACTGCACTTTTAATCTCCCTAAATCAGGAGGGAATTTGAGCAGCTCATGAACTTTTCTCTGTTCCTCCGTCCACAGTAACAAGACTCCAGCGGTCCACACACAAATTCACTTTTATTAAACACACAGCTGTGTGTGTGCGTGTGTGTGTGTGTGTGTGTGTGTGTGTACAGTAGTGTTTCTGCAGGTGTGTGTGTGTGTGTACAGTAGTGTTTCTGCAGGTGTGTGTGTGTGTGTGTGTGTACAGTAGTGTTTCTGCAGGTGTGTGTGTGT
>NC_079897.1:104832-109832 GCF_024868665.1 Triplophysa rosa
GTGTGTGTGTGTGTGTACAGTAGTGTTTCTGCAGGTGTTTGTGTGTGTGTACAGTAGTGCTTCTGCAGATGTGTGTGTGTGTCTACAGTAGTGTTTCTGCAGGTGTGTGTGTGTGTGTACAGTAGTGTTTCTGCAGGTGTTTGTGTGTGTGTGTGTGTACAGTAGTGTTTCTGCAGGTGTGTGTGTGTGTGTGTGTACAGTAGTGTTTCTGCAGGTGTGTGGAGAACGTAAGTGTGCATCTGTGTGTGTTGTCTTTCAGTTTGTGTGGGGCTTCAGGATTTCTCTGCGTTGCGTAAGGATGAGACGCCGCTGGTGCAGGAAACATCACAGAAGAGGATTGTGATTGGTCCGTTAGATTTACAGCTTCACAGCAGTGCTGTCCATCGCATCTTAAAGATGGCTGCGTGCACTCTTGACCACGAGTACCAGCCTTACTGCAAACCACAGCCTGGTAAAGACCATCGCATACAAAACCACACATAGAAATACAAGTCATTACACACATGACAAATATTTCACACAAGGTTTCATGAAGAAGGAAAAAGATGTCCGATTGTTGTTCCTTTAGCTCAGATGTGTTAGCACTAGCAGAGCTCTCAGTAAACACACACACACACACACACTAATAAAACACATTTACCTAAAATTCACTTTGAAAAAAATCTGCAATGCAATAAACAAACAAACAAACAAACAAACATAAAGACGTAAAAGCAGTCAGTACTTGAGTGTGGCCAGTGGCATGAACTGCTTAAACTAATGTCATTTCTCTTCATGACTCTTCACACGCCATAACTTTATATAAGACACTTTTTGCACCAGTCGGCAGATGAGACGTGAGGAGATGATGGGCTGAGCATGTGTCTCTTGCAGATGTTGTCGAGGAGTGTGTGAGCGTCGGGCCAGAGAAGGTTTTGGCTTTAGAGGAGTTTATTCCCACCCGTCAGACGAGCGTGATGCTAATGAAGGCTCGAATCACAGTCCCTGCGGCTGAATACAACTTACTGCATGTCATATTACCTGCTTTACTGAGACAGAAGGTACACGCACACGCTGAGTGTTCTGTATGTGTGTCGCTCTCCACCTGTGTGTGTGTTTCATGAGTGCGTTTCCTCAAGGTGTCCACTGCACAGACGTCTGCACCTCAGTTCCAGCTCTTGCGTCCTCTGCCTGCGCTGCAGTTGCAGTTTGAGCGGGTCACGTTTGAACATTCTGCACCCATGTATGAAGAGGAAGTGACACGCGCAGCCAGCAGCCTGAATCAGCCTTCAGAAGCACTCCTGCACAACTGCTACACACACAGCTACCTGAAGGTACACACACACATAATTCTGTTATCTTTCTGATCTTGATCTCACTGTATTATACTTATGTTTATATGTTTTATATATATAAAATATACTTTAAATGTGAATCAGTGAAATCTGCAGGCTACCTGTCTTAAGAACTCATGTTCTGTCTCTCTGTGCTTCTGTCTGTCTGTGTTTCAGGTCTTTGAGCTTCAGGCTGGTCTGACTGTAATTGACTCTGAGGGGGTATTCCATCCGCTCCTTCCCATAATTCCTACTTTCAGTATGGCACTCTATGGGAAACAGCTCCGTTTGCCTGCGTACTGGTGAGACAACATGCACACACACCTGTGGGATTGTGGGTAAAGAGTTTGGATGAGTGGATGGTAATAAATATCCTGTCATTAGTGTGTGAAGGAGAGCCATTAACGCTGTGTGTGTGTGTTCTGGTGCTGGCCGGAGGTGAGGCGTCTCACACGGTACCGATCACCCTTCATTTAAAGAAGTCCCCGGAGCCCGTCGGGTCGGGCGGCCCGTTCCTGCAGCTGCTTTAAGTGTGTGTGTGTGAGACGCAGTAATGAGACGCAGAAGTGCAGCCTGCTAAACCTGTTACAGCGCTCACATGAGGAGAGCAGAACTCTACCACCATCACTGATCAAGGCCACATCACACACACACACACGCACACATCACACACACACATGACACGCTGCTGCAGGACTCTCTGAGAAACTCTATATGTTATCTGGAGCCTTAAGCATTGTGTATGAAGAGCATTGCAGCTTCATGTTGTGTGTGAATGTAGTGATCAGTAAGTGCTGCATCATAGTTGTTGTCATGACAATCAGCATGTCGACTGTGCAGCTATAGACCACTTTAGATGACGTAAACAATGCTGGTCCTGACAAACATTTTTGACAGTTAAAATTTTTGAACACTACACAAAATACCACCAACAGAACATTTATAACCGACTCAAAATGTTTATTTAAGATTGAATTGTGTATGTAAGATTAAAAAATGAAATAAATAAAAATGAAACCAGAAGTGCCTCTGGACCAGTGTTTACGTCTAAGTGGTCTATATATGCATTAATATATATAGTGTGCAAAGAGATGCTCAAAAAAGTCCAGCAGGAATTCAGAAAGCAAATGCGAGAGTGACATCATCACTGATGAGTATCTTGTTAACATTAAAGTGAATGAATATTTATTCCACATCACCTAATGTTCCAAAAACATTTAGAGAAGAACAAACAACTGTATCTGAAATCATTTTCACTAGTGAGGAACACACTTCGCTGTCTGAAAAAATGGCAAAATGGCCTTCAATTCTTCACACACACACACACACACACACACACACACATGGCACGCACGCACACACACAGTTCAAAGGCATTACCGATTTCTTGTATAAACTTAGCGAGCCCAATTAGCAGAAGGCAATTACTACTTTTGATTTGAGCTGAGGTTGTGTGTGTAGTGGCGTGCGTTGTGTGTTGTGTGTGGTGTGTGTCGTGTGTGTGTGTGTGTGTGTGTGTGCTGCTGTCGTGTGTGTGTCTGGTGTGTGCGTGTGTGTGTGTGCGTGTGTGTGTGCGTGTGTGGCTGTGTGTGTGCTTGTGTGTGTGTGTGTGTTGTGTGGTGTGTTTGAGCCGTACCCTGTGAGCGTGTTTGCAGTGTGTGTGTGTGTGTGTGTGTGTGTGTGTGTGTGTGTGTGTGTGTGTGAGTGTGTTTGAGCGTGTGTGAGTGTGTGTGTGTTTGAGCGTGTGTGTGTGTGTGTGTGGGGGGGGGGGGATGAAGGGTAAACCCTACGGTATGGGGAAAAAATGTCCCCACAAGGACAAGGGTTTTGGATATTGCCATCATTGTGGGGACATTTTTTTGTCCCCATGAGGAAACAAGCTTATAAATCATACAGAATGAACTTTTGTGAAAATGTAAAAGAGCAGACAGTTGTGTGTGATTGTTAGGGTTAGGGGGAGGGAATATGATATACAGTTTGTACAGTATAAAAACCATTGCGTCTATGGAATGTCCCCATAAAACATGGAAACCCAACATGTGTGTTTGAGCGTGTGTGTGTGCGTGTGTGTTTGAGCGTGTGTGCATGCATGTGTGTGTGTTACTGTGCTACTAATCAGAAAAATAAAGCGAAAAGCATCACCAGACAACAACATTTGTGAAGCACACGCTCACACAACAGTGCGACTCTCATTGACTTGTGCCGACGAGGGTCCGATAGAAGCTCCTCCTCCTCTGATCACTGCCGATGCCCTTGAGCAGCAGTCCCGTCCGCCCGTGACCTCTCACCTCTCGTCCTTAGCTGCTGTGTGCTGCCGTGATCCCTGCAGTACGTCAGCCTCCCGCAGCGTGAGCGCGCCGCTGTCAGACGTTACGCGCCGAACCACCCAGAAGCACTACAAAGTGAGTGTGAGAGCAGCAGTTAAGTGCTTGCAGAGGTTCTGGGATGCGTCTCTCCGTCAGCTCTGATCAGACACACGCAGTCATTACCCAGACATCACACACACACACAAAGCTGTGAGCATCAGCATCGCATATCTGGATGAATGTTTCATTTCACTTCAGGTGCATTAGTAGTTTGTTTGTTTATTACTTGTTCATTTGTAGAAATGTCAGTCTGGACAAGACAAACAGGCCAGTGATTTGAATATGTTTTCACTAAATCATGTTTGACTGTGATCATGTGTGTGTGTGTGTGTGTGTGTGTGTCAGGGGGAGACAGTCTTCAGTTGCGTTGTATGAATGCATGTTTGAGCTTCCGCAGGTGTGTGTTCAGCTCACGCGTGCTCAGGTGCTGCTGCTGAATTGCATGTATCACAGTTGGATGTATGGTGTGGAAGGCGGAGCCTGCAGCGGTATCAGAGACGCCCTCATTAACCACGCCTACAGACCCCCAGGTACTCTACCAGCACACACACACACACACACACACACACACACACACACACACACACACACACACTGCAGTCAGTTGGTGATCACACTGTAGCTCAATGTAGTTGAACATCATTGACGTTAGTGTGTGTCCTTGTGTTGATGGAGTGGGCAGTCCTTGTGTGGGATGTGTGTCCGTGACATCAGTCTGATATGAGATGGTCCGGTCAGTGTGTTTGTGCTGACTGTGTGCGTGTGTGTGTGTGTGTGTGTGTGTGTGTGTGTGTGTGTCAGACAGACATGCATTTAGCGGCTTTAAAACTCTCTCTCGTGTCGTCGTCTTGATCTTTCCTCTCATCCTCTCCTCTGGTTCACTCATGAAGAAATGTATTTTTTCACACTGTTCACACCATCAGGAATGTGGCACATGCCAGAATGACTCTTTCCAGAATGCAGATGTCTAATAAACACACACACACACACACCATCTGGAATGCTGGGGTGAGGCATCTATTCATATATGTGTGTTGGGCTTTGCCCTTAGGGTGTTTGATGGGGTGTGTGACCCCAGTGACCATAAGCTGTTTGGTTATGCACCTCTGCACCTGTACCACACACGCACGCACGCACACTAGAGATGAGTGCTTGGATGTCTATAAAGGGAAATAATCTTTATATTTGTGTGGAGTGAGTGATGAGTATGTTGTAATGTTTCCCTCTGAAGAATATTTGATGAACAAACACATTCAGATGTTCACATGACTGTGTTTACATGTTGGTTTGTGTGTGTGTTTCCACAGGTGTGAAGTCAGTG
>NC_079897.1:114123-116758 GCF_024868665.1 Triplophysa rosa
TGTGTGTGTTATGTTTGTATTCACGGTGGGGACCTAAACCTAAATACCACACCACAATGGGGACTCGTGTCCACCGGTGGGGAAAAATTGGAGGTCCCCAGGGGCAAAGAAAGCTAATAAATGTGTACAGACAATTATTTTTTACAATTAAAAATGCAAAGTGTTTTATGATCTTTAGGTTTAGGGTTGGGTGGGATAGGGATAGAATATACAGTTTTTGTACAGTATAAAAACCTTACGCCTATGGACTGTCCGCACGGGAAATAGTCAACAAAGCTGTTGTGTGTGGTGCTGTGTGTGTGTGTGTGTGTGTGTGTGTGTGTGTGTGTGTGTGCAGGTGTGTGTGAGGGGCAGAAGGAGCAGCTGGTTTCACTGGTTCAGGGTCCGTCTGATACCACAGATCTTCACAGCAGCCGTTGGTTGAGTGGGAGTCGTAAGCCGGCGTCTCTCCTCTCTCCTGATCTTATCCAGGTCTCTCTACAGCTCCCACAGCACGAGCACGAGCACACGCTGAATGCCGCCGGTAAGACACACAAATCACTCACAAGTATTGTGATGTCAAGAGTGGGATCATAACAAACAACACTGTGACGGCATCTTTAGGTGTCTTTTCTGTCATTTGCATGACATGGATATTGTTCACAGATGAGGCGGTCCCAGAATGCTTTGTGTTTGTGTGTAATGTGAGCAGTTGGTGGACGTCTCGATGGATGTGTTTGAATGAAACACACAAGATATTGAGATATTAAAATGTGAGGGAAATTGTGAAGGTGAAGATGTCTCTTATCACTCCTGTGTGTCTTCAGTCACTTCTTTCATTCCATTTATTTCTAAAGCACTTTTCATCCTTTGACTTTCTTTCATTTAAAATACATTGTAGAACAAACAGTTGAGACTGAAAGACGGTGTAGAATCGAGGGAAAAGAAATGATAAAACACTAGATCGAGATACACCTCATATGGTTTTCTGTGTGTTAGACTGTAGATACAAAGAAGATCATTCAGTGGTTTTATGATGAATGAATGAAGTCACGGGTGACTCTGTACCGCCCAAGTAAAGAAATAGCAGTATAAAGAGCCAATCATCAGTGGATTATTTGGGGGCGGGGCTCTGTTCAGAGTGTTTTTACGCAGATGTGAGCTTTTAATGAACTATTTATGAAAGACTTGATGACAGGTTTATTTAAATGTTCTTTGATTGTGATGTCATTCATGCTAGTAAGACTTGTGACTGGTCTTCACGATATCTGCCTGAAGGTGATGTAAGAGACTTTGATTTCATTTCTTGCTGTAGGTTGCGAGCTAATTCTGTCTCATGTGTTTATTATTGGCTGAAACACAGAAGCGCTTGTGATTTGAAATGAGCATCCGACTCACTGGCCGTACGTGATATTTCTGCATAAGGTGAAATATGTTGCTTCAGGTACAAACGGCAGCATCTTTCAGTGTGAAATGTTGGTTTTTCTCCACTCTGATGATGTGGGTTTATTAAAGGTTATGAATAGACACACACACACACACAAATCGCTTGTCTTTGTTAACTAGATTTCTGCCGTTTGGTACTTATCCGTGACTACACCAGCTACTTGTGTTACCTTCTTGTAACCTTGAAAGAAGCCGCATCAGAACAGAAAAGTCCAGCTGAAGAATGCTGTGTATTTCAGGTCATGAAGATCAGACGCGTAGTCAGAGGACCCAACATGATTGATCTGTTTGATGTGTGTTCTCTGTTGACCACAGGCTCGTGTCACCCTTCTTCATTCTTCACTTCGCTTCTCACAGCGTGTCACACTCAATGTTTCTCTGTAATTCTCCACAGTTCTTCATGTGAATCTTTATAACTTTATATAGCAGCGTTGGCCTTTAATCTGCCCAGTAATATTTCTAAAGGTTTGACGGGCTCTTTATGAATTCCATAATAATCTTTATCACAATCTCGCTCGGCCCCAGAGAGCCACGCACACTTGGAAGCGTTCCCGTTCCTTCCCGTGTTTGTTCTCGCTGGTTTTATCTCTCTTCTCCTGTGTGCGTTCACCTCAAAGCCTTCTTCAGACATAACAGTTAATTACCTTGAAATGACATGGAAATAATTGCCAGACTGATGCTGGCTGAAGATGAGCCGTTCACTCATCTACATCTGCTTTCCATTCAATTGTTTACTAGTGAATGAAAAAGAAATTCCAATTTACTTAGAAAATGGGAGTTCTGTACTCGCTAAACTCCCGTAGACGCGCACCAATGTGTTTCCATTTAATGAGCCTGAGGTTGTGGCACACACGCTAATAAATTAAATGCAATTAAAGGCGTTGGATTATCACAAAAGAATCCCGACCGCACTGCTTTGAAGCCACTCTTTTATGAACATATAGTGATTTTCTGCTGGGCGTTAACCCTGTGTGTGTGTGTGTGTGTGTGTGTGTTATTGTGAGTGGTGTTGTCACATGATGATGATGTCATAATGTTAATGACTTTGCAGGAATCTTCAGTGTGCCCGTGGTTGTGTAGTATTAGCACATTATTATTATCTCTCTCTCTCTCTCTCTCACTCTCTCTCTCTCTGTCTCTCTCTCTCTCTCTCTCTCTCTCTCTCTCTCTCTCTCTCTCTCTCTCTCTCTCTCTCTCTCTCTCTGTCTCT
>NC_079897.1:117739-131058 GCF_024868665.1 Triplophysa rosa
TCTCTCTCTCTCTCTCTCTCTCTCTCTCTCTCTCTCACTCTCTCACTCACTCTCTCTCTCACACTCTCCCCCTCCCCGCAGACATGCGAGGCGAGTTGAGCTTTATGATCATTGGAAACGAGTTGAAGACGGAGCGGAGCACGGGGGCCGAATGTGTTCATGCAGCTGTGAGACTTTGATTTATGTCTGTCTCAGAACTGCAGCTTTTTAAAATGTTACATTTAATCAAACGCAGTGAATGGATTAGATGCTCAGAGTCTGAACAAAACAAAGACGTCTTGAATCTTCTGTTAGGGAATGTGCAGCACACACACACACATCCAGTTAACAGACAGATTGATTAAAAACTGACTGTCAGCAGCACAGTCACACGTCACCCGTCACCTCCAGTGTGTGTGTGAGTGTGAGTGTGAGTGTGAGTGTGTGTGTGTGTGTGTGTGTGTGTGTGTGAGGTCATCCAGCTGGGTCGTGCTGGTGTGTGTGTGTGGCAGTAGAATAATGACAGCAGGTGGATGTGTCCTGGTGCTGCTTTGATCCCCTCAACACTGGGACCTGAAACCGGATCTCCTGCTGGACTCTTGTGCAAAGCTGTGGGACCCGTGTGAGTCTGTTAGCTCTGATATCCATTAACAGCTCTCAGAGTCTGTGCGCCATCTATCAAGAAACACACACACACAAACATTTGCAACAACTGGATCACACAAAATCAGCTGGATGTAGTTCTTCACTGTACACGTGATGTCATCAGGATGAACTGTGGTTTGAACAACAGTGATGATGTCATACGGACACAGAGTTTAATGATAAGAAGCGTCATGAAGTCACAGGTGACAGGAGGAATGTTTTCTGAGCGTGTTTAGACATTGTTTTTGGCATCTCTTTGGCGTCGTTCATCTACGTGTCAGATTCAGCGAGAGAGAACTAATGTAAGCTGACAGCGAGCGATGCCTGCAGACAACCCGAGCGCTCTTCATCTGTGTGCCATCGTTTCTTTCATCAGCGGAACATGAGCGCAACATCCAGATTCTCATAAAACCCAAAAGCTGTTGCAGTTAAGCATTCATCGGTTCTGGGTTTCAGCACATGTGTTAGCAAAGATGTTTGCTTTGATGAGAATGATGATGTAGATGTTGCTCACGTGATCGTCGCAGCAGAGATGAGATCTGAGGTCAGTCATATATAGCAGAACTCTGGAAATGACCCACAATGCACTTGCAGGGCAATGATTGATGATGAAGGGAGTTTATTTGGTGATGAACGCTGTAGTTTGTGATTCTGGCTAACTGATAACCGCAGGTCACATGTGCTCACAGATGAACAGCAGGTAGTTTTCTGTGCCGCCGGCGGAACGAATTGAAGTCTCCGTGCTCGAGTGAAGCTATGAAAACACGAGGTGTGTAGGAGGCCTGAGAGGCGACCCTTTCCCATGATCCCTCAGTCAGAGTTCTGCTCAGTGAAGGGACGTGTGGTTTGACAGACATAAGCTTGAGCAGTGCAGCAGTGGGTTAATCTGTCATTCATTCAGCTCATTACAGACTCCGGCGTTGGAGGAGAAACAGAACTCACACAGTGTGAAATCAGTAGGAAGAGACACACGCTCGCTTCTGATTGCTCCGTTACATTTAGACCACGCCCATTACGTGTTGATGAATCTGAATGATCAGTGATGTCAATGAAAACATGCTTTACATACTGTAAAAACACTTCTTGTACTTTACCACATTAAAAGCCTTTGTGTGTGTGCGTGTGTGTGTGTGTGTGTGTGTGTGTGTACATGTGTGTCACTTCATCAGGGTTGTTGAGAGACCTTCAGTGTGTCCTGTGTAGGGCTGGAGCTATTGATTATTTTAGTAATCGAGTATTCTACTGATTTTCCATTGATTAATCGGGTATTCGGATAATACAATACCTTTTCTTTATTAAAGAGCAATACTAAATATACAAGAGAAAATACGACAGGTCTCTTAAAATGAAAAACTAATTTGTTTCTTTTTTTAGAAAAAAAAAATTATTGCTGAAATTGCATACATTAATATCTGTGAAAAGTTAACCAATTTAATACATTACATTGCCATATTACATTCAAAATGCAATATAATACAAATAGAAAGAATAATTTCAAAGGTAAACAACTAACTTCAGCTTATGCATGATGCATTTAGTTGATCTAAATTAGTTTTAGTTTCATTTTTTGTACTATTGTAATATATATGTCCACATAAAAATACCGAGTTAACCAGACTTTTATTTTGGCAGGTTGTCGGAAGACGCTTATTTTTTAGTGTCTGTTTCTTTACTCAAACAATGAGAGCAACTCTGGAGGTGAAGTTCATGTCCTCATTCAGCGCAGACGCAGACAAATTCATGAGCATCACGCGTGTAGCACGTTAAACTGTGCAGTTCATTCACTCAGACACGCAGAACAGACAGATGACATGTGTAAATAACAGGATTCGGCATCCACTAGTCCGCATCTAGTTTGATGGAGTCAATCCAGCCGGAAAACAAGTTTCAGCAGTTCACCATTTCAATAAGATATCAGTTATTTGTCACCATGAGAAACACGTGTGAGCGTGTGAACAGACTAAAATGCGTGTGACTCACGGTGAATGCGTGAGACTTGAGAGCCCTGTAACTTGAACAGAGTTTAGCGGGCTGTGCGTCAGTAATATATGGAAAGCCAGGAGGGTCAAAAACGCGCGAATTTTAACAAGTCAACAACGCCTTTGGGACAGTTAAAGCCCTCCCTACTTCACCTACCAGTAACTTTACCAGATAAAAGCTTCATTATTTCGACTTTCGGATCATTTCCTTTATTTGCGCTAAAACAAATATGCCTTTTCAATCTGATGAGGGATGGGAAAAGGAGAAAAATACGTTTGGAAAAAGGCAGATTCAATCCTCCGTCAAACTGTAGAGATTAAACAAGGCTTCGAGGCAACAAAAATTGCCTCGATGATTTTTTGTATTCGAATTACTCGAGTTACTCGAAGAATCGTTTCAGCCCTAGTCCTGTGATTTAAGCTTAAGGCCTGTGCGTGCGTGCGTGATGTGTGTGTGTTTGTGTGTGCGTGCGTGTGTGTGCGCGCGTGCGTGAGTGTGTGCGCGCGTGCGTGCGTGAGTGTGTGTGCGAGTGTGTGTGAGCATTAGTTCTTATAGTAATTATGGGTTGTGTTTGAAGTGGCCTGTGGTTCTCTGGAACGCGGCAGGAGAATTCTCACGTGTGTCTCTCTGTGTGTGTGTGTGTGCGTGCGTGCGTGCGCGCGTGTGTGTGTGTGCACGTGTGTGTGTGTGTGATTTCAGTGAAAGAGAGGGAGAGGGGTTGTGGGTGGTCCGCAGTGCCTCTCTCTCTCTCTCTCTCTCTCTCTCTCTCTCTCTCTCTCTCTCTCTCTCTCTTCCCATCATGCACTGCTCTCTGCAGTCTCTGAGAGCCAGTGACATCACTGCCCCCCTGTGGCATCTTCAATCTATTAGAAATAGATTCTCTATAAATGACTTCACTGTCCATACTTCAGATAAACGTGTGTGTGTGTTACACTCCTGATTCTTCAGTGATCTGTTGTTGTTTTTGTGCCGGAGGGTGTCAGAAACACAGTGGTGGGTTCTCCTGTCGCATGGAAACATGCGGTGCGGGCGGTTCTTCTGTTCTCAGGCTTTAATGGGCTCAGTGTAAACGCTCGTGTGGCTCTCTGCTCTCCAAATAAATAATTACAAAAGCCCGTCAAACACACCGAGGAGTGCTTTCTACTCAAATAAACCTCCACAGAACTAGAACTTTCTTTCTCTCTCTCTCTCTCTCTCTCTCTCTCTCTCTCTCTGTCACACCTGCAGTAGGGAACAGATGGAATGGATAAAATGTCTCTCATCGAGTCTCATGCGCTGGAGATGCTCAGGTTTATTTGAACAGTGATTCCACTTAACATCAGGAGGAACTGAACTCAAGCAGCCATATTCAACACAGCTCACTGACTCAAACACAAATAATCTAACATGTGAACACATCGCTCTAGTGCCATACACACACGGAAGTAACAAACTATTAAGTTACCGTTACAATAAATACATACCTTATAAAGTTAGAGAATAAATATTTATGAAACAGTTGTGGATTGGAGTGTTGATATGTTATACAACAGCAGTTTGTCGGCCTGCCTGTGAACAGAGTGTGTGTCAATTTACATAACTCCACACACACGCACACACAGGTTGAGGTGAGCTGCTGTGACATCAGGTTCACATGTGCAGGTGTTCACTGGATCCACCAATCACAGCGTAGCTTGTGGCTGTGAGACTTCTGTGATTGGCTGCTTTGTGTGTTGTCATAATATCAGACAGATGAAAGGCCAAATACCTTAAAGATCATCTGACATCACCACTGATCAGTTCTTACATTTGTATTTGCAGGCCTCTGCCCACTGTACACACACACACACACTCATGTTTGCGCAGCTATCTTTATGAGGACATACATTGACGCAATGCAATCTCTAGCCCGTCACCCTAACCATCAGAACTACACGCCTGACCCTAAACCTGATTATAACCTAAACCCTAAAACCAAGTCTTCACTTTCAAACAGCCCTTTAAAGGGGTCTCTGGAAGTGAGGACCGGCCAAAATGTCCTCACTTTACTCTCCTTGTCCTCACACCGCTGGTCTACAACTCAAACCGGTCCTCACAAATATACATGTACACAAGTACACACTAGGGGTGTAACGGTTCAAATTACTCACGGTTCGGTTTGTGTCACGGTTTTGGTTCAGTTTGTGCTATGTTCAGGGAAAAGGGACTACTGACAAATAAAAATAAGAACAAATAATCAAGCTACAAGTAACAGCACCAATAAAACAACAGAGCAAAGCAGAAAATTAAATAAGTTACTGTATATATACCTTTTAAGGTAGAAATGGATTAAAGTAATCAAAGAAAACATAACATTGCATATGTAGAAATGAAATAAAGACGAATCATAAACTGTTGAGTCACAAGCAGTGAGTGATTTCCTTGACTTTGAACAGACCGCAGGAATATGCTGCTGTCGCTTTAAGAGGAATGAAACCCATCCTGTACACCGATACTGTTTTTCGTCTGTTTCGTCCGTTCACTTAAGACATAACCTACTATATTTGTTAAGATACTGGACAAGAGGGGCATGTTGACCTACTTCGTGTGTGAATCGGTCCGTTTAAGCGCTTCAAAGACAGCTCAATATTTGCGTCATGTCTGAGACTTCTCTTGCGCGCGCTTCGGATCTTCTCAAGTTTTCTTCTGCATCATCTGGCACTTCAATGTTTAAATGGTCGAGGCTTGAACGAGTGTCGTTTAAAGAGCAACATGTGCTGCTCAGGTCTCACCTGCACTGGCGCGCTCACAACACCCGGGTGATGAAATGACTGCTCATATCACAGCATACGTCAATCCTATTGAAATTTCTCTAGGTTATTTGATTTGTTGTAGGTATTATATGTGTATCCATCGACAAACATACATTAGCTGAACTTTGTCAGTCTGTTTTACGCATTATAATTTCTAACGAACCATATTATAAATGCGTCGTCAGATTTAAGATGAGCCGAACCGTTGGTGGAGATCCGTGCGGTTAAATTTTTCAACGAGAACCGTTACACCCCAGTACGCACGCACGCACGCACGCACGCACGCACACACACGCACACACACACACAGATTGTGTGCTATCAGAAGAGAGTGCAGGTGTGTGACATTGACTTAAGTCTAAGTGAAACTCCTCTGCTGTTTGTTTACTGTTCTCGGGTCAGCACAGATGATGTCACAGTGTCCTCGCTGCTGTCTGTATCTGCTACATCAAAGCTCTCGTCCTCCGTACGGCTGCGTCTTTAATGACTGCTGCACACTTTGAAGTTCCTCGTGTGTTTATGATAGCGGAGCCGTCGCGCTGGGCCCGAGCCATGACTGCAGGTGGCCTGAGCGCTCTGTTTGTGTCTCTTATCACACACACAGACTCTTAAAAGCCCATAAAGTTTCCTTAATAGAGCTTTTAAAGGACGAGAACATGCATGAGAATACAGAACACACTCCGGAACACAAGCGGATGTTTAAAATCTGCCACTCACACACACACACACACATCTGCTGCGTCGTCTTCCTCTTGCAGTTAATCATTAGTAATGCTGGATGCTGATTGGCTCTCCCCTGCGGGACTGACATTCAAGATTCCAGAAAAAATCAAAGTGGTGCAGCTCAACAGCAGGATGAGTCGAGCTCTTATCGGATGATTAAAACATTCTGATTCACACCAGAGAATTCAATCATGACGTCCTGAGAGCCCCCGTGAAGAATGAGCTCAACAACAGCGGCTCACTCGTCACTCGTCTGTTTGGAGGTTCATGTCCAGAGTGATTAGAACTGGATTTTAGTGTGTGTTTGTGTGTTGTAGGTGCAGTGCTGCTGGTGAGCGTTCAGGGAATCGCTGTAAACGTGGATCCCGTTCTGTTTTCATGGCTTCTGTTCCACCCTCAGAGATCCAGTGGCACCAGAACGCCTCAAAAGGTACTTATCTGTATGACTGTGCATTTTGTGTGTGTGTGTGTGTGTGTCTTGTGTCTTGTGTTATAGAGTTGCTAATTGTAGGCTTTATAGGTTTCTGTGGTGATGAAGAAGAGGAGAGAAGATGAAGCGTCTGTTGGCAGCACTCCAATAACCAAACAACCAAGCAATCCAGCATCAGACTACACCAGCAGCCCTGTGAAAACTAAAACACACACAGGTACACACACACACACACACACACACACAAATCAATAAGACTGAGTGAGACAGTATCGGTACACTTCAATGTGTCACTGTCTGCATGTGTTTATATTTGTGTGTGTGTAGAGTCGAGGCCTCTGTCTGTACCTGTGAAAATCTTTCCATCATCTGAAGAGAAACACTTGAGTTCAGATGAACGCATGAAGAACCTGATAACACACACCTGGAACGCCGTCAGACGCCTCACACTGCAGGTAACACACACACACCTGGAACGCCGTCAGACGCCTCACACTGCAGGTAACACACACACACCTGGAACGCCGTCAGACGCCTCACACTGCAAGTAACACACACACACCTCACACTGCAGGTAACACACACACCCCTCACACTGCAGGTAACACACACACACCTCACACTGCAGGTAACATACACACCCCTCACACTGCAGGTAACACACACACACCTCACACTGCAGGTAACACACACACACCTCACACTGCAGGTAACACACACACCCCTCACACTGCAGGTAACACACACACACCTCACACTGCAGGTAACACACACACACCTCACACTGCAGGTAACACACACACCCCTCACACTGCAGGTAACACACACACACCTCACACTGCAGGTAACACACACACACCTCACACTGCAGGTAACACACACACCCCTCACACTGCAGGTAACACACACACACCTCACACTGCAGGTAACACACACACACCTCACACTGCAGGTAACACACACACCCCTCACACTGCAGGTAACACACACACACCTCACACTGCAGGTAACACACACACACCTCACACTGCAGGTAACACACACACCCCTCACACTGCAGGTAACACACACACACCTCACACTGCAGGTAACACACACACACCTCACACTGCAGGTAACACACACACCCCTCACACTGCAGGTAACACACACACACCTCACACTGCAGGTAACACACACACACCTCACACTGCAGGTAACACACACACCCCTCACACTGCAGGTAACACACACACACCTCACACTGCAGGTAACACACACACACCTCACACTGCAGGTAACACACACCTCACACTGCAGGTAACACAGACCTCACACTGCAAGTAACACACACACATGCAGGTAACACACACACCTCACACTGCAGGTAACACACACCTCCCACTGCAGGTAACACACACCTCACACTGCAGGTAACACAGACCTCACACTGCAGGTAACACACACACACCTCACACTGCAGGTTACACACACCTCACACTGCAGGTAACACAGACCTCACACTGCAAGTAACACACACACATGCAGGTAACACACACACCTCACACTGCAGGTAACACACACCTCCCACTGCAGGTAACACACACCTCACACTGCAGGTAACACAGACCTCACACTGCAGGTAACACACACACCTCACACTGCAGGTAACACACACCTCACACTGCAGGTAACACACACACACACACACACGCACACACACATCATACTGACCAAACTCAAATCAGATGTGTTGTTTCTTCCGTCCTGTCACTGGTTCTTCTGTGAGGTCAAAGGTCAATTCTCTCTTCCTTTAGTTCTCTATGGGAGCAGATGACCAATCAGAAACAGGAATGATATGGTGTGTGGGTGTGACCGTGGACAATGTGTTAGTTGTGTAATGGAGCAGATTGTTAAAATCACGGGTGTGTGTTTCATCCCGTGTGGTGTTCACAGCTGCATGTGCAGCTCTGCTGGGAGCCAATCACATGATCCTTTGAGCCCCACACAGTGAGGTCACTTCCTGTGATTTGTGTCGTTTATCAGATCTGTTGCTGTGTGATGTATGAACTTCATGTCATATCTTTAAACACGGCAAGAGGAGTGTGTGGAGGAGAAGCTGATGTTCTGTCTTATGATCATTCCTCCTGCAGCGTGTACACACACAGACCTCAGAAGCTGTATTACTCATTGATATTGGTTTTATACTGAGGACATTATGCACAGCAACATTTGCTTTTTTGCTATTTCTGTCATGCGTTACCTTATTTGTGAGGACATTTTCAACAAAGTCTTGACAAACTTGTACACACACACACACACACACACACACACACACACACACACACACACACGCAGACTGGTCTCGCTGACACTGACACACAGATTTTTTGTTTGTGTATGTGTGTGCAGGTGGAGTTGCAGTCGTGTTGTGTGTTTGTGCCGTCTGACAGTCTGCCGTCTCCCAGCACTCTGGTGTGTGGTGATATTCCGGGTACGGTGCGCAGCTGGTATCACAGTCAGACTCAGTGTATGCCCGGGACGCTGGTGTTGTGTCTGCCACAGGTCAGCGTGATGAGCGCTGGGCACAGACGCATGGAGCCGCTGCAGGACATCCCCTTCACTGTTCCCAGACCTGTGCTGGATGAGGGTACAGCATCACCTTCACTAAACTCTAGACACACCACACTCTGCTTCGCATCACTAACCGCTCTCTCTCACTGTGTGTATGTGGTCAGGTGACGCGTTCCCGTGGACGGTGTGTGTGAATCAGTTGAGTGTGTACTCTCTCCTGGGTCACCAGCGTTCTCTCAGTCTTCTAGAGCCCATGGGCTGCACGTCAACACTGGCGCTCACCGGCCCAAAACTGCAGCCCGACACCAAACATGCTTTCATCATCTGTTTACATGTGGACCTGCAGCCTGTGCACCTGAAATGCTCCAATCCTCAGGTACACAAATGACACACCTGACACACTGAAACACACAACATCATTCACGCTGCATTCCTCATTCTCAAATGTCAAAGGTTTTCTGTGAAGTTAGGAGCTGGCGTTCAGAAAAGAGGATAAAAAAATCAACACACCTCACTGTAACTCAGTATACCAGCGTGTGTGTGTGTGTGCTCGTCATGCTGGAGTTCTGTTTTATATATAAGCAACAGTGTCTATTAACAACCTTTCACATGTACACACAGACAAACACTTTGGAGATGGGTCAGGTGTTGTGGGTGAATGTGACACAAACTCAAGTTTCATTTGATCGTCTGGTAATGTGAGATTCAGAGGGTTTGTTTTGATTGCTGCATGCTGATTGGACGCTCTGTGAAATGCTTGTTAAAGAAACAAAGCGAACCAGAAGCAGAGTGTCTGTCTGTCTCACTCTGTCTCGCTTTCTGTCTCGCTTTCTGTCTGTCTGTCTCACTGTCTGTCTGTCTCACTTTCTGTCTGTCAGTCCGTCCGTCTGTCTGACTATGTGTCCGTCTGTCTGTCTCACTTTCTGTCTGTCTGACTGTGTGTCCGTCTGTCTGTCTGCCTTACTTTCTGTGTGTCTGTCTGTCTGTCTCTCTGTCTGTCTGTCTGTCTCACTGTCTGTCTGTCTGTCACACTGTCTGTCTGTCTGTCTGTCTGTATTATTTGCATGTGTAGTGTGAGGTTGAGAAGTTTGGGGCTGTTAAGAAGCATGTTGGTGATCAACTAATGTGTTAATAAAAGTAATAACTGTTAAACTCTCTCTCTCTCTGTCTTTCTATGTGTTTCTCTTCTGTTGGTTTACAACGCTGTGTATGAAGTGTTGCCAAAGACAGTGTCTGTGTGATAATAGATATGAGTATGAAGGACTGTTGTGTGCAGAATAACACACACACACACTAGGGCTGAACGATTAATCGAAATCGAATCGCAATCGCGATGTGAGACGTTGCGATTTGCTAATCGCAAGAGGCTGCGATGTGGAAGCGATGTGAAAAATAGGAAACGCGTCTGTTCCAAGCCCGCTTTGAGTGGCATTCTTGCTAACCAACTGAGTGAGCGCACCTCCGTTATGCCTAATCAGCACTGCCCCAGTCAACTGCATAAACGTCCGTCATTAAAAAAACAAACATACAGAAGGCAGGAGAGAGACAGTGTGTGTTATTATGGCATCTGCAGAGTCAGATCGATCATTAGGCAAATAAATACTAAAGAACCGTCCAATTCAGAAGACCGCACACACAGCCTGTGTCATACTCGCGCGACTCTTCCCCACGTTGTGCGTCTCGCGGACGAGCCGTTTAAACTTGACGCGCATACACAGCTACGGCTCGGGCATCTGGCAATATGGACGAGGCTTGACGCACGCGCGCACCCTGTGTCAACTCACGCCTATCTCCGCGTTTCAAACAAATGTAAATTCTATCTAACTGTTTTGCTAATTTCACTTGGATGAAATTAAACATTCAGCACATTTTTTACTTGTTTTAAAAAATCCCACATACTTAAACAATAATAAATCAGCCTATGTAACCTATGAACTATTTTAATAATTCACTAACACAATAGAAAATGTTATGGATTTAAGGGTTACAATGGGAGTTGTATTTGTTTTAATGGAAACTATAATAGTGTACACTGGTATTTGGATTCTGTTGGTGTGATGTAATCTGGAAGTTGGGAACCAATTGAACAACAGTAAGCCCTATTTGAATAATGCCCAAAGCACACTACAAAAATTAATTTGTAATGGTTTTAATGGAAACAATTAAATGTTTTTATTTTTGTTGTTTTCTTTCAGGGTAACTATACCCATACTGTGCTCCACACAACAATATTGAATTGAAGCTTGAATTAGAAAAGTTAAAATCGCAAATCAAATCGCAATCGCAATGTCTGTCAAAAATATCGCAATTAGATATTTTCCCCAAATCGCACAGCCCTAATACACACACACACACACACACACACACACACACACACACACACACACACACACACAGTGTGATCACTTTATTTAACATGTGTAAGTATCACAGTACCTGCAGCAAGTATGAACCTAACCCATCATAAATGCACGTGTGTGTCTCTCGGTCAGGTTCAGCTGCTGTATGGTTTATGGTGTAGATGGAGTCAGATTGTCAGTGTGGTTGATCAGATGCACAACAGAGGAACACAAAAACAATCATCAGGATTTCCAGACCCCACAGCGCCACCCGCTGGACCGTCATCACCTGTCCACAGCAGTGCTGGCACCATCCCACCTGACACCAGCACCTACAGCCCATCAGCTGACCTGGGCTCACCTACAGAGGTCAAACAACACACACACACCTTTTGAAGTGTCACATGACTGCAAATTGTGTGTCGTGCTGTGCGTGTGTTGAAATAAATGTGCTGATGAGAGTCAACAAAGTGAGCAGTTGATATAAACTTGTATAAATGTCTTGAGAATGTGACTGAATGATTGTGTGTATCAGCCTGTGCCTGTATCAGAAAGAGAGAGAGGGCTTTAGTGTGATGTTGTGTGTGTAGGGTGAGTCGGTTCACACAGAGGATGCGGTTCAGTGTGAGTCCATGACTCTTGAACAGAAGACCTGCAGCATCAGCAGCTCCAGTGGAAAACTCAGCGTTTGGATGCAGTGGATGTTGCCCAAACTCACACTCAAACTCTTTTCTTCTGACCACACGTCCAGAGACAACGGTACTCATCGCACACACACAGATGTAACGTGTCTCTTCTGATACAGATGGAACAGATGCGGGGAGGTTTTACATCATTCAGCTCACAAACACACAACACTGTGATGTTGTTTTTGATTGTGAAGTGTGGTGATCTATATTTACAGTGATGTAAGATCAGAGGTCAGATGTTCAGCTCGTGTCACGCGTCTGTGATGTGCAGCTGTGAGCGAGTGGACGCTCTGTGGATCTGTACAGAGGAAGTTTGTGTGATGTCAGGCCTCTGAGGAACCGCTTGGCCCTTCACACAGTGTGCTCTTCTTGTTTGTTGTTGTGTGCTGAGTGGACGTGTCACTCCCTCAAACAGGAAACAGGAAGCAGCTCTGAGCCTCAGGGCCGGGGGGGCACAGCTGCCGGGACGACAGAACAAGCAGAGATTGACAGAGAATGACACGATTCTCCGGTCGCTCGTACACACACACACACACACACGTCTCAGCTGAACTCTGACCTGCTGCTCATGAACTTTCATTCAGACATTCTCCTGTGTGTGTGTGTGTGTGTGTGTGTGTGTGTGTGTGTGTGTGTGTGTGTGTGTGTGTGTGTGTGTGTGTGTGCTGTCATATTCTCGTGTGTGTGTGTGTGTGTGGGAAGGGTAAACCCTACGGTATGGGGACAAAATGTCCCCACAAAGAAGGCAATATCCAAAACAAGCTTATAAATCATACAGAATTAACTTTTGTGAAAATGTAAAAGAGCAGACAGTTGTGTGTGATTGTTAGAGTTAGGGGTAGGGAATATGATATACAGTTTGTACAGTATAAAAACCATTGTGTCTATGGAATGTCCCCATAAAACATGGAAACACAACATGTGTGCGTGTGTGTGTGTGTGCTGTCATATTCTCATGTTTGTGTTTGTGTGTGAGTGTGTGATGTCATATTCTCATGTGTGTTTGTGTGTGTGTGTGTGTGTGTGTGTGTGTGTGCTGTCATATTCTCGTGTGTGTGTGTGTGTGTGGGAAGGGTAAACCCTACGGTATGGGGACAAAATGTCCCCACAAAGAAGGCAATATCCAAAACAAGCTTATAAATCATACAGAATTAACTTTTGTGAAAATGTAAAAGAGCAGACAGTTGTGTGTGATTGTTAGAGTTAGGGG
>NC_079897.1:132135-136450 GCF_024868665.1 Triplophysa rosa
TTTGTGTCAGGACACAGCATAGCAGCGGAACTGAACATCTGTAGATTAAGAGTGTGTGTGTGTGAAACAGAGCTCATTTGTGTATAATGAGGTTGAGACAGCGAGTGATGTAACTGGTTTGGAATGAATCGGAGTGTGTTAGAGAGGGAGGGAAAAGGGGAAAAGAAGAAACGAATGAAGAAAACAAGACAAGACGTGTGTGTGTGTGTGTGTGTGTGTGTGTGTGTGTGTGTGTGTGTGTGTGTGTGTGTGTGTGTGTGTGTGTGTGTGTGTGTGTGTAATTGTGTGTGTGTGTGTGCGTGTGCGTGTGCGTGTGTTGTAGGCCTGCTGAATGTCGGCTGTGTGACGGAGTGATTCTGCAGTGCAGAGAGACACCTGTGGTGAGAAGCTCCATCTCAATGCGCTCAACAGCCGCTCAGTGTTCAACAGCAGAACACTCGTCTTCAAACACAACATGTTAAAGGGCTCGTGTGATATGAAACATTTCTGATATTAAACCTTCTGAACATACTAAACTCAGACAGAAGAACACTCATATTCATGAAATGAGCCCTTTCATATGTGTGTGTGTGTGTGTGTGTGTGTTTGGTCTGTGGAGATTTCTCTTCTCTCTGCTCCCAGAATCCTTTTCACCAGCTTCTAATCAAGCAGCAAACCAATCAGAACATCGAAGGCATCTTTTTTCTCCTCTCTGTGTGTGTGTGTGTGTGTGTGTGTGTGTGGCAGTGCTGAAGAGAGAGCGTGGCGGGTCGGCCCGTGTGCTGGGGTCGTCCTCTCTTGCACTGACCGGCTCAACAGACGCACGGTTCTCCTGCGACCGCTCGGCAAACACGACCCTCACAACCATTTCAGCTTCTTTCCTCCTGTAAGACTTTCTGCCTTCGTTTCTTCTGCTCTCGTGAAAATCAAAGCTGTGACATAATAAAGCATCTTCACTTGGAGATCCGAATGGCTCATTATTATGATTCACACAGAAAACTGGAGATCAGTGAAGCATCACAAAACAATCAAACATCATCAGAAATCTTCTGTGTGAATGCTGTGAGATTGTTTTAGGGTCACACGAAGCTCATCTGAGAATCTCGTACATGTCAAATACATGTGTTTTCATCCAAATACACGGCTTTATACTGGACAGATCATGAAGATTTCTTTAGGTTGTTAAAGTTTAGCGTTCATGATCTCTAGACTGAAAATGCAGTGCAAAGCCGAAAGATGATCTCACATGTCCTGATCATTCCAGATCTAGAAAGAACACAAATAAAGCATGTATGTTTAGTGTAGAATCATATTTCATATCAGTGTCACGTGCCGCCGCTGCTTTACAGTCATGTGGCGGTAGCGCGTGTTGATGTTTTTGGAGACAGACTTGACCTCTGCTCTTCTTGTCTGACAGACAGCGGCCAAAGCTCTGGAGGTCTCTCACCAGCAGCACGGCTTTCTGTCCGTCACGTACACGCAGGCCGTGACGCGGAACGTTCGACACAAGCTGACGGCGCGTCAGGAACACATGTCTCAGTGGTTGTGTGAAGAGGGCGCAGACGGATCGCCGCAGTACCTGCATGAGATTCTGCTCACGGCTCAACCCTTTGACCTCGTGCTCTCCTGCCCCCTGCTGGTGACCGTGAGCCGCGTCTTTCAAGTAACCCCGCCCCCTCATCTCCGTCATCCGGTCAGAGACCGCCTGTCTCCAGGACAGCCAATGAGAGGCCACTCGCTGTCATCCGGCAGTCTGCCGCTCATTTATGTCAACACTAGTGTGATCCGGGTTTTCTGCCCCCTAGAGGACATGCCAAGCTTCACATGTGAGAAAACTTCATCTGTGTGTCCAGCAGACATCTTCTGTGTTTGCATAAGGATGATGATTATGCTGTGTGCGTGTGTCTGTGTGTGTGTGTGTGTGTGTGTGTGTGTGTGTGTGTGTGTGTGTGTGTGTGTGCGCGTGTGTAGATTCCCAGATGAAGGAAGACACTGTTGTGCTGAAGATCGGTTCTGTAAGTGTTGCTCCACAGGCTGATAATCCACTGCCTCGGTCCGTTCTACGCAAAGACCTCTACCAGTGAGTACCTGTGTGTGTGTGTGTGTGTGTGTGTGTGTGTGTTCATGTTTGTATATCCCGGTTGGGACCTAAACCTGAATGCACACCAACACATGGGGACTCGTGTCACCGTGGGGACCAAAATTGAGGTCCCCAGGGGCAAAAAAGCTAATAAATTGTACAGAACAATATTTTTTACAAATCTAAAAATGCAAAAAGTGTTCTATGATCTTTAGGTTTAGGGATAGGGGATAGAATATACAGTTTGTACAGTATAAAAACATTACGCCTATGGACTGTCCCCACGGGGATAGTCAACCAAAGCCAGTGCGTGTGCGTGTGTGTGTGTGTGTGTGTGTGTGTGTGTGTGTGTGTGTGTGTGTGTGTGTGTGTGTGTGTGTGTGTGTGTGTGAGCGTGTTTGTCTGCGTTGTCTGTTTTATCTCTGTATTTATTTAGTAGTTCTTTAGTTCTTTAAGAGCATCCATCCAGGCCTGATATTATTTCTCTTATTCTTGTGCTGATGATATAACTTGCTACAATTATAAAGAGCATATATACATTGAGCAAATGTCTGTGGGATTCTGTACATCCTTACAATTAACATCACGACACATTCATGCATCTTTGGGTATGTTAATATCACATATTAATTGATCTTCATTTGTAACTGCTGACCAATCCATTTTTAACAGTATTTAAGTCCTTTCATTATTTGATACCAGAGTGATACCACCAACATTTATAATCATAGATATGGGTATATGATCAGATACTGTGCCAGATCAAATACTCAACACACTCCAAAGAGGCATCAGCAGTACTGATACAATGATCTAGCCATGATGTGGTATTAGAAGCCTCCCTGGATGAATAATACACACACACACTCATCTGTCCAACAGAAACAAAACTTAAAACTTGTAAAACTTAAGTTTTACATTTTGAATTCAGATGAACATATTTTGATTTACTTTGTGTTCTCCTCTAATGTTGTGCATGTGCATCCATTCAGTAATTTTAATACTTTTAGACCTTAGCACAGCATTTGATGAACAATGTGTGGGCATCAGAGGATGTTAAATCTTTTCTTACTGACAGAACCTTTTCAGTTGACATTGGAGGTTCTGTTTCATCTGTTGCTCCCTTAACCTGTGGTGTCCCTCAAGGCTCCGTTCTGGCACCAACTTTGTTCTCATTGTACATGTTACCTTTATGATCAATTCTCAAGAAGCATGGACTGTCTTTTCATTTTTATGCAGATGACACACAAATCTATCTGCCTTTAAAACACTGTGATGAGAACAATCTAGATGTCTTGTTTGCATGTCTCAGTGACATCAGGTCCTGGATGTCCTCAAATGTTTTGCACTTAAATGCGAGTAAAATAGAAGCAATTGTGTTCGGGTCCTCTGTGGTTGTAGGAAAAAACTCTTTAAGGGCTGACAACGCGCACTTGCAAATTAAAAAAAAAAAAAACTTGAAAAACTTGGGAGTCATCTTTGAATCCTCCCTCAAGTTCAATCAACATATAAATACAGTGGTTAAGACAAGCTTTTTCCATCTAAAACTGCTATCTAGAGTAAAGTGTTTTTTATCTTTTTTTTTAAGTTTTGTTTTATCGCGCCTGGACTATTGTAACTCTCTTTACGCTGGAATATCTCAATCCTCTTTCACAAGGCTTCAACTGGTTCAAAATGCGCAGCTAGATTTTTAACTGGAATCCGCAAATGTGAAGACATCTCACCCATTTAATGGTCTGAATTGGTTGCCGGTGCGTAAAAAAAATTGTGAAAGTGGATTTCAAAATTTTGCTCTTAGTTTTTAAATCTTTTAATGGGTTGGCGCCCTCTTATTTATCTGACCTTTTAAAACTAAACAACTCAGGCAGATGCCTACAATCCACAAACAATTACAAACTTTCGCAGCCTCGAACACGACTAAAATCATGTGGTGATCGTGCGTTTGCAGTTGTTGGGCCAAGACTATGGAATAGCCTTCCATTATCTCTACGATGTTCTGTATATGAGTTTAAATCTAAACTGAAACTACATCTTCTCTATCAGGTTTTTTAGTTACATTTCTTATGTCTTTATGTTGGTCATGTATTTCTTATTTATGCTGGTTCTGTAAAGCACTGTGGTCAACCTCTATGGTGTTTATATGTGCTATATAAATAAATAAAAGAAAGAAAGAAAGATGTATAGGTTGTAGAACTGAACAGTACACACACACACACACACTCTCTCTCTCTCTCTCTCTCTCTCTCTCTCTCTCTC
>NC_079897.1:139755-142255 GCF_024868665.1 Triplophysa rosa
CTCTCTCTCTCTCTCTCTCTCTCTCTCTCTCCCCCTCTCTCTCTCTCTCTCTCACTCTCTCTCCCTCTCCCTCTCTCTCTCTCTCTCTCTCTCTCTCAGACGGGCGTTAAATCTGGGAGTGTTGCGTGACCCGGGCTCAGAGGTTGAAGATCGTCAGTATCAGATCGATCTTCAGAGCATCAACATGGGCACGGCTCTGTGGGATGATCTGAGACCTGAGAGAGAGAGCTCAACGGACGGCTGTCCTCCAGACGGGGAGAGAAATTCCCAGAATCCCGCGCTGGAGTGGAACATGGCCAGCAGGTGATTCACACACAAACAGACTCCATCCTTCCATCAAACAACTTCAGAGACGAGAATTTGATCGTGTCCAACACAAAACGGATTTCATACACAGTGTGTGCGTGCGTTGCGTTAGCATTTGTTTCAGTGTCATTTTTCACTGACTCAGACAAGCTGAGAAATCACATGATCTTCTGTCAGAATATCTTCAGTCTACATGTTGTAATATTGTGTGTTCAGTCTCAGACAGTAAATGTTGTAAAGTTAAAGCATTCGTCCTGTGAGGTCATGTGAGATCTCACACACCTGTTCAGGTAACTGGATCTGCTCCAATGGTGTTCTGGCCGTAATCCTTCAGTTCCCGCTGTCTAATCCACTGGATGTCATAAATATCAGCGCTTTCACTCTATCAGTGTTTTCATAGGAGCAGATGTGACTATTAACAGCACTTTATAAATCCTTGTGCGTTTGTTTAACTGCCCACAAATGTTCACTGAGATCCTGTCAGAGAAACACAAAGAGACTTCATGTGTGTGTGAGTCAGAGCGTGGGAGCTCTGCTCACTGTGTGTGTGCGTGCGTGTGTGCGTGCGTGCGTGCGTGCGTGTGTGTGTGTGTGTGAGTGAGTGTGTGTGTTTGTCCAGCGGGTAATATGTATTGTCAGGTGCTCAGATAATCAGATCAGATAATCTTCTGTGACATCATCACTCATGATAAATGTCCCTCACATGAAGTTCATGTGTGAGTGTGTGTGTTGTTGTTATTGTGTGTGGGTTTGCAGTATTCGCAGACAGCAGGAGAAGAGAGTCATTCTGTCACCCATCATCACAGATTTCTCTGTACGGATAACCGCCGGTCCTGCTATCATCTACCGCAAACCTCTCGCAGCAGCGCACGGAGCAACAGAGGTACAGACAGAAACACTTTTATCACTGTGTGATAGCACAAACATCCATCATTAAAATGATCCAAATGACTCCAGAGGATCTTCTGAAGTAAAACCACACCAACACAAATGCATACAAACAAATCAGAGCGACACAGCACTGACTTCAGTGGTTCTCATGATGAAACAATTCTTTCTATATAAAACACAGCAGTGAGTGATTATTACAGTATCATGTGTTTACGTGTTGTGTTGTTGTCAGGAGGTGGTGGTGTGCGGTCACAGTTTGGAGATGAATGTGACGTCGAGTCTGGAGCTTTATCTCAGTGTCTCTCAGGTGCAGTTACTGCGGCGTCTACTGCAGGCCAACGTGGGACTGACAGCTGTCAATCAAACTCCTGCAGATGTATGACGACACAAATGACACGCCGCACACACGCACGTCCCAAACCTCTCCATCTGTCTGTCTGCGTGTGTGTTGAATGTAAAGTGATGTTTGTGTGTGATGTTGGATCGCTGGAACACGTGTCATGATGATGTGAGTCTCTGCGCTGGGTGTTGTTTGGGTTGTTGAAGTGGAGAGATCCCCTCAGGGACGGCCGCCCGTCTGTTTGTTGGGTTAGTTGAAGGTCAGCGGGCTGCCGCGTGTTGGCGCTGAAGCTCAGATGAATGTTTTCAGGGTTCGGCCGTGACCTGGGAACTCCCGGAGCTTTTCTCGCTGGGAAGGTCGTCTGTGTTTTCTTTCTCTGTTGGAGCAGAAGTTCTCGTTCTTCAGTTCCTCGCTCTGCGTTCGCCATCTGACTCTCCACAGCTTATCGCAAATGTTTTTGCGCGTTCAAAGTTCGTGTTCTTGGCCTTCTCGTCTGTATTATGAAACCCAAGCTTTTTTTCTGGTGGTGCTCGGTGACCCTTTGTGCCAGAATGGCCTGGTAATTGACAGGCAGTCAAAACAGTTCTCCTCAGACTGAGACGCTTTACTCCGGAACTTCTGTCAGATTCTCCGCTTCACCTCAGAAACTCGATCTATTTGAGATCAGTAGCAGCTGAGGCCTTCGCTCATAACACTTTGTCAGAATTGGCGAGAAAGTTCCGATTAAATCATCAGGCGCAGAATGAAATGAAAGAGAGCCCGTCTGACCCCAGACTCAGACTTGTAATTCAGGTGAAAGCGGGCGGCGCTCGGGGCTCGTGAAGAGTGTTACCCTGAAGCTGTTTGGTTAGACTGACCCGAAACAACCAAACGCCCGTCACCTGTAAAAGCAAGATTACACGTTTAGAGTAACAGTTGAGAGAGAGGTGAAGTGATCATTGAGTTTAATCCCACAGCATCACA
>NC_079897.1:143757-154266 GCF_024868665.1 Triplophysa rosa
TGTGTGTGTGTGTGTGTGCGTGCGTGTGTGTGTGTGTGTGTGTGTGTCTGTGCGTGTTTGTGTGTTATTGTGTGTGTGTGTGTGTGTGTGCGTGTGTGTGTTATTGTGTGTGTGCGTGTGTGTGTGTTCATGTTTGTATATCCCGGTGGGGACCTAAACCTGAATGAACACCAACACATGGGGACTCGTGTCACTGTGGGGACCAAAATTGAGGTCCTCATGGGCAAAAAAGCTAATAAATTGTACAGAACAATATTTTTTTAATCTAAAAATGCAAAAAGTGTTCTATGATCTTTAGGTTTAGGGGTTGGGTTAGGGATAGGGGATAGAATATACAGTTTGTACAGTATAAAAAACATTACGCCAATGGACTGTCCCCACGGGGATAATAAACCAGACGTGTGTGTGTATGTTTGTGATGATGGAGGAGTTTCAGTGTCTGAATAGTTGTGTTTCTTTCGTGTGTGTGCATGTTGTGTTGCAGGTGCGGGGTCATCAGCTGCAGGCCGCTGCGGGTTCGGGCTCTGTGGAGAGTTTGTGTGGTAGCATTGCTCCTGGCGGGCAGGACAGCGGGTTTGGCAGCGACAGTGCCCGTCTGCGGTTTGTTGGTATCGAGCATCAGGGCGGGACGGGTCAGCAGCACCGCCTCGCGCGCACCTCGCACCAGCCCGTCATCACCAAGAACCTCAGCTTCATCCCCTTTGATGTTTTTCTCACCGCCGGCCGCATCTCTCTCATGACGTACGCCACCGCGCCCTCCGCCAAACCTCCTGCAGTCGGCCCGCAGGGGGGAAAGAGCGCTCTGGACGTGCCGGAGGATGAGGCATCTGACGGGGGTCTGTCCTCCCTGACGGCCGATGATCTGCTGAACGGCAACACCGCCGTCAGCTCCTCCGGGGTTCTGGAGGGTGTCTCAGTGCCCAGCCGGGTGTTGGCGCGTCAGGCTCTGGGTGTGACGGTGGTGAGGCAGCCGGGCCGCAGAGGAGATAAAGACCGCAGTCTGGAGCCGCTGATGTTCCTGCAGGTGACGCAGCCGTCGCTCTTAATAAACTGCCATCATCGAAAACAGAAGCTGGAACTGTCGCTCTTCGATCTGACGCTGAAAGCAGTCGCCAGCGATTACAAGTGTTTGGGTGAGTGACGCTCTTCACAGATGAGACAGAACACAGAGCTGTTGATGATAAAACCTCTCTCTTTCTCTGTCTCTCTCTCTCTCTCTCTCTCTCTCTCTCTCTCTCTCACTCTCTGTCTCTCTCTCTGTCTCTCTCTCTCTCACTCTCTCTCATGTCTCTAACTCTTTTCTCTCTCATCTCATGACTCAGCGCTCTCTGTTCTCTCTCTCTCTCTCACCACAATCCACGTCAACTCACAATCACTCACTCACTCAACTCGTCTGTCCTCTCTCTCTGCTCGATCTCTACTGCTACTCCTCTCTCATTCTGCTCGCACTCTCTCTACTCTCTCTCTCTCGCTCTCTCTCTTCTCTCTCTCTCCTGCCTCTCTCTCTCTCTCTCTCATCTGTCTCTCTCTTCTCTCTCCTCTGTCCGCAGCTCTCTCTCTCTCTCTCTCTCTCTCTCTCTCTCTCTCTCTCTCTCTCTCTCTCTCTCTCTCTCTCTCTCTCTCTCTCTCTCTCTCTCGCTCTCTGTCTCGCGCTCTCTTTCTCTCTCACTCACTCACTCTCTCTCTCTCTGTCAGACGCAGGGAAGTCTCTCCCCGAGTCTTTAGACTACAGTGTGTTTTGGCTGCAGACATTAGCAGGAGAGGTGGACAGTCAAACTGGAATCCCACCACCGCTGCTGTCTGTCATCATCAAAGACTTTCTCACCGGACCGGGTGAATATTTCACATCACACAGCACACAACATTAGTATTTCATATCACGTTCTGACTCTTTCTGGTGTTTGTGTATCAGAGTTGAAGGTGGATGTCAGTCGCCCGCTGAGGCTCAGCCCCACACTGGCAAAGATTGAGCAAGCCAAAAACTTCTGGAAGAGAATCTTTCCTGAGAGCGAAGGCGACCGGCAGCCTGGGTCACCCGCAGGCTCCGCCCACCACTGCAACAGCGACGCCCCGCTTACTCTGGAGCTGATGCTGCGCTCTCTGCAGACTCTCGTACCCCTTCACAAGATCACGCTGCGTACGGTGCAGTTGGCGGTGGCCGTGGAGATGGAGCGTCACGCCGCACGGCCCGCTCTGATGCTGTCCGTGTCAGGCATGACGGGCGCTCTAACCCTGAAGAACGCCCTCAGGTCTGCAGGTTAGTGAAGTGCAGCTCATTTCCCCTCAGTAATTCATGTGTTCTGTGTGCTGCTCTTGATTGAGTCCTGTAATCCAGCTCATCGCTCAGTTCCTGTTACCCACAGTGCACTGCGGCAGGAAATCCACTTAATCTCTGTGAGCCTTTAAGAGAGCTGAGAGTGAAGAACACAAGCCGTCTGATGAGGATGAGAATAACGATCCTGTGTGCTGCTGTTTGTCGGCCTGCAGGGCACAAATCACATCAGACCAAACCACACAACAACACAACACACAACCTACTTCAACTCGCACTTCCCCCTTTCTACAAATAACTCTACTATTACACTCGTGCGTGTCTGTGTGTGTGTGTGTGTGCGTGTGTGTGTGCGTGTGTGTGTGTGTGTGTGTGTGTGTGTGTGGACACAAAAGCTTATAAATTGTACAGAATGCTAATTTTGGAAAATCTAAAAATGCGGGTTAGGGGTAGGGGATAAAATATACAGATTGTACAGTATAAAAAACATTACACCTATGGACTGTCCCCACTGAGATAATAAAACATACATGCGTGCGTGTAAAGTTTATTAGCTTTTAAGGTAGGTTAGATGGAGGTTAGGTCAGACAGTTGTGTGGTGATGGTAAAGGTGTTAGAAGTGTCCTCACAAAGAATGTCCTCACAAAGACAGATGTGCTGTACAAACGTGTGTGTGATTCTCTTGATTGTTGAAAGCTCATCAGGTTGCTGTGTGTAGTGTTTTGGGCTCAAGTGCAGCATGTTGAAGCTCTTCTAGATGACACTGGTTCTGGACTTCATGTCATTGTATCGTGTGTGGTTCTCCGCCGGGCTGCTCGGGTCGGATCGGTTACGAGACCCCTGCGGCTGTTAATGATGAAGGTCTCACTGCTGCCAGACCAAAAGCCACAAGCTCCTAAGTCTCCTCCGTCACTTAATGAAACAAAGATGTGACCACACAAGCCAGAGAGAGAGACGAAGGGCACAGCCAGGACATCACTGTCTGACATGAATTACCTCTGTCACATGACCACTGATTGTGCTCTTCCTGTCACATGACCACTGGCTGATTTTGCTGTTCTGACTGGATTTATTCTCTGTCTCCAGATGGCTTTAAGGAGGTGCGTGTATTTCTTCAGTGTGATGATGGGTTGGTGAGAACAGCTCTGAAGGACAGAAGTGTTGTGTTTTTTGGTCCGTTCTCCTGTACTTCACATCTGGAGGCTTATTGGTGCAGACACAGTGGAAGCTCCACCCCCGACTCGCCTGCTCCACCCAGAGTGTTGATTGATCTGAAAGGTGGTTTGTTACAGGTACATGATGATGTCATTCACAGCTGATCACTGAAGATGAGTCCTGCTGAGTGCATGTGCGCACGTGCATCACTGCTCATTTCTGTTTATATGAATTAATCACATTACTTCTTGTAGAAATGATCCCTGATTGTGTGCGTGTGTGTGTGTGTGTGTACAACTGTAGATCTTTTCTTTCAGAGCTTGAGTTAGTGATGTATCTGTTATCCTGTAATCTGCCTTTTTCTGGAAAATCATAATTTTTAGCTGAAGTTTCTCTCTCTCTCTCTCTCTCTCTCTCTCTGTCTTTCTCTGTCAGGTGTTTTGGGGTCAGCTGCAGTTTAACTGTTTGTCTTACATTCATGAGCATCTACAGAACTACTGTAGTCAGATGACTCGAGTAGAGGTGGAGTCTAATGAGAAGCCCCTCCTCTCTACTCCACCGCCCCCCTCTCATCCTGTCCAATCAGAGCACTCCTCTGATGACTTGCGCACAGGCCTTTTCCAGTACATACAGGACTCAGGTAACACACAAACGTGTTAGTGTCACAGATTAAAGGGGTGATAGGACAAAACTCAAAAGGTTTGCACAAAATGATTTACTCTAACTAAAAGAGAAGTCTGATCCAGATCTGCCTGAAACGCCTCAAACAATCCCGCCCCACATTTCTATACACGCCCGAATGTACACGCAAAGAAGGCTGCGTAGCTTCAGTTATCACAGCCGTCATGTCACAGCATCTTGCTCTTGACAGCTCTTGACTTGGTGTGAAGGCGAACCCGATCCTGGTTTGACTCTTTATGTACTCATGTACTTGTGTTTATGCTATTTATTATAACCGATCTGACGATCGTTCTGGCATGAGAGTTGCGCGCTCTGGGCTTTCACACGCTGTCTGGCCTCTGCTGCGCTTGCATATGCGCTTTTGATCCGCTCGTTTCATTATTTAGTCTGACACTGCTGTTATTAGCGTGCTGTTTTTGCAACTGTTATGATGTCTCGAAGTGAGAGGACAGATGAATGGTTATGGTAAGAGGCGTAACATTTCTGCCTCACGCTTGAGGTATTAAGCCAATCAAAACGCACTGCTCAGCTGGCCAATCAGAGCACAGTGCGGTTTCCAGAGCGATCAGTTTTTTAAAAATCGACACATTTTAGAAAAGCGGGGCATAGAGGAGCTACAATAATGTACGACATGTGAAAAATGTAAAACATAAACACATTGTATTGCACCAAAAGCACGAGTTAAATATAGCTGAAAGCAGCAATTATGGGGTCAAGCCCAACCACGGCCAAGAGGGAAATATGTTGGACATGTCAGATGATCAGATTTTGAAAACCAAGTTTAAAAACACAGGGGAAAGCAGTTAGAACACATGAAAACGGCTTATAACGTTTGACCACTAGGTGGCGCTGTCACTAAATTTTTATGATGTGGACAAAATGTGCCTGTGATGATGCATACCACGTTTCGTCTAATAACTTTTTGTCTGCAGTCTCTCTAAATGCTGCATACCAAATTTCACGCAAATTGGGCAAACCGTCTAGGAGGAGTTTAAAAGAAAGGAAAAAAGAAATGTGTTTCTAGGATGTACGGTTCAAAGGTTATAGGACAAAACGAATGTGGATGTTTGGACTGTTGGTGGCGCTATGGAGTTTGGGTTAGAGACTCCATATTTGCCATGGTTACAGTTCAGACTGTCTTCTATGAGTCTGCCAACTTTCCCATGTACGGTTCTACAGGCTGCCAGAAGAAGCAGAATAATAAGAACACTGACCCCTAATAATGTTTTTAATCATGTCAGATCACCCCTGTAATGTGACATCATGTATGACGTGTGTGTTTGTGTGTGTCAGCGGGTCAGAAGATGCCCTCGGCTCATGAGGTGGTGTTCTGGAAAGAAACGGAGGACTCTCCGGGTGTGATGCTGTGGAGATATCCTGAACCGCGCATCATCACGTTCCTCAGAATCACACCTGTTCCCTTTAACACGACAGATGACCCGGACATCAGCACGGCTGACCTGGGAGATGTTCTGCAGGTGTGTGTTAGTGTGTGTGTGTGTGAAGTGTTCCTGTAGACTAAACAGAACAAAGGTCATGGGTTCATTGACCAACAGTGTAGCTTTAATGCACTGTAAATCACAAAGCATTCTGGGGTGGGATCACAAAACACACATTTAAACCGACAGAAACACAAATTGGTCATGCATCTAAATGATTTTGTGTGTGTGTGTAGGTGCCCTGCAGTCTGGAGTACTGGGACGAGTTGCAGCGGGTGTTTGTGCCCTACAGAGAGTTTAGTCTGTCAGAGAGTTGTGTGTGTGAACTCACTCTGCCCTCGCTGACCCCTGACACACATCAGACTGACCTGGTGACCTCTGACCTCTGGAGGGTTGTGCTCAACAGCTCTGCTGACGGTGGAGATGAGAGGTGTGTGTGTGTGTGTGTTTTACAGGAGCATGTGTGTGTGTGTGTGTGTGTGTGTGTTGTAGAGGTAAGTGTGTCATCATGTTTGTGTGTTTGTGTAGTTCTGACAGTGAGTGGGGTTCACAGTGTGATCAGCTGGTGTGTCCCACCGCTCTGGCCGCATGTACACGTGTGGACTCGTGTTTCGCGCCGTGGTTTGTGCCCTCAGTGGGCGTCTCCATACGACTGGCGTATCTGGAGCTGCGATTCTGCCACAACCTGGATCAGCTGGGCACAGGTGTGTGTGCGTGTGTGGGACTCACAAAAATCACCAAAATCATGTGTTTGTGTGCTGATTCTCTTCTCTCATGTTACTTTCTTTCAGTGCTGTGCAAGAGGCTCCGCCCCTTCCTCCCAGACAGGAAGTTGCCTCAGGACCAGGAGTTTGCGGTTTTGCATGTGTGCGATCCGTGCGTGTTTGTGCGTCAGTGGAGCGATGTCACGCAGCGGTGTCATGAGTTCAGATTCTCATCCACGCTGAGCTGCAGACTGCTGGAGTACAGAAACCTCACACGCCTGCCCGTCATTCAACCCGTCAGCCTGCAGGGACACGCAACACACACGCTTACACACACGCAACACACGCTCAGCTGCAGCACCACACTCCAGCCGCTGCACGCCGCTGTGGGACAGTACGCAATACACACGCTGGACAGAGCGCTGCAGGCCTGGAGACAGGTAACACACACACACACACACACACATGATGCTGAGCGTGTGTGTCAAAATAAATGAATCATATGAACACATGAAGTGAAAGAGTGTAGATGTTGTGTTGTGATTTTTGTGTTTTGTAGAACCGTGTTCCTGATGCTGAGGAGTTGATCTTCAGTCATTATGTCATTTGTAATGACACACAGGAAGTGCTTCGCTTCGGTCAGGTGGACACAGATGAAAATATTCTGTTACACAATAACCAAAGTCACCAGTACAGCTGGAGAACACATAAATCACCTCAGGTATCCTGTCTGTCTTTCTGTCTGTCTGTCTGACCTTCTGTCTGTCTGTCCGTCTGTCTGTCTGTCTGTCTGTCCATCTGTCCGTCCGTCTGTCTCTGTACTGGTGAAGTGGCATTGTGTGTTTTTGTGTGAAGGTTGTGTTGGTGTTCAGCTGAAGTTCAGGTAAACAAAGATTTACAAAAACAAAATACACATGTAAGTAGCAGAATAAAGGGATACAATAATAAAATGTTATGAACAAATATTGGAAACATCATCTCTTTTGTTGTGACAGACTGTTGCATGGACTTGATTTTTCCATAAAACGTTGTCCGTATGTCAATCTGTCAATCAATCAAAAAATAAAGCACAATTCGAAACAATCACAGATTGACCAATGTGCTGCACAATGTTATAAGTACAAATAAAATAACAACAACAACATACAACAAGAAACATCACATGTCATAAGATATAGCAAAAAGATACATTTTTAACTTTACTTTAAAAGTGTATAGAGTTTGTGCAGTTCTAATGTGTATAGGTAAACTGTTCCAGAGTTGGGTGCGGCTTCCGCAAAAGTGCGGTCACCCCTGGATTTTAGTTTGGACTTTGGAACAGTTAACTGTCTCTGATTGGCAGATCTAAGACTTCTTCCCGGATGGTGTTCACACAGCAGATCAGAAAGATAAGGGGCAAGACCATTTAAACATTTAAAAACAAGCAAAAGCACTTTGAAATCAATTCTCAAATGGACAGTGCAGGGACATTAAAACAGGAGTGATATGTTCGCGTTTAAGAACACCAGTTAAAAGTCTTGCAGCCGCATTTTGGAGCATTTGTAGTCTGGATAATTAAGAGTTATTTATACTCAGATAAAGGAAATTACAGTAGTCTATTCTAGAAGAAATGAAAGCATGAATCACAGTTTCAAAGTGTTTAAAAGAAAGAAAAGACTTTACTTTAGCCAGCGCTCTTCATTGGTAAAAATTTGATTTTACAACTTAATTTATTTGATCAAATTTAAGTGCACTATCTGAGACCACACTCAAGTTTTTTACACATGGTTTTGCTGATGATGATAAAACACCAGAACTTAACTGAGCGATGTTTGGAATATCAGGGGAGCCGAACACAATGATTTAAATGTAAAAAATCTGCCGACATCCAAGCTTTTACATCCAGAAGACAGGCAAAAAGAGAGTCTAAACCATTTTTGTGCTTCAGAGGCAAATAAAGTTGGGTGTCGTCTGCATAGCAATGGTAGAACAAGCTATGCTTTTTAAAAATAGAACATAAGGGAGGCATATATAGGGAAAACAATAAGGGGGCCAGGATAGATCCTTGAGGAACCCTTCAATTGAGGGGGACCACACCCGAATGGCAACAACCTATATTGATCAAGAAACTTCTATTTTTAAGATAAGACTGAAACCAACTTAATATATTCCCTCTGATCCCCACAACTTGCTCAAGCCGAGATAGTAAGACCTCATGGTCAATCGTATCGAATGCAGCACTTAAATCTAACAGTACCATCACGACGGTGTCATCTGATTCAGTAGCCAATGAAATGTCATTTAAAACTTTTACAAGAGTGGAGTTTTCTGAAACCTGATTGGAAAGCAGCCACAATCTTATTATCATTCAGGAAATTTTGCAGCTGGTGCAGAACTACTTTATCCAACATTATTGATAGAAAGGAAATATTAGAGATGGGCCTAAAATTTGATAAAACTGTTGGATCAAGATTAGGACTTTTTAAAAGGTGCTTAACAATAGCATGCTTTAAACAGTCAGGTACAGTTCCGGAATCAAGGCACTTATTAATAAAAACTAAAAGAACATAGCCAATCACATCAAATACCTTAAAAAAGACGGGGAGGAATGACTTCACAGAGAGACCCAGGTCTGACAGCATTGTTCTAGCAGGTCCAGGTTCTGTTGTAAGCCGTGTTGAGTGGGAGACAACAGAAACAGATCATCTGCACACAGAAGACATTTGATTTGTGAGTGGTGTCGAGTGAGGCCGGGGGCTTCAGATCGCTCTAGGATGGTTGCCAGGTCATTGATGTAAATATGAAACAATGTTGGGCTTAAACCACATCCCTGTCTCACTCCACGCTCCTGAGAAAGATATCTAGAACGCTTTATGCCGCATTTACTCTCGGTGTACATTGATTTAATACGGTCACAGGTTTTACCACCTGTGCCACTTTCAATAAGTTTGTAAAACAGTCCTTGGTGCCAAATTGAGTCAAAAGCTTTTTTTAAGTCTATAAAGCATGCATATATTTGACCTTTATCTTGGTTAACGTGTTTTTCGATTAGAGTATGAAGCGTGTAGATATGGTCGGTCGTGCGGTAGTTTGGTAAAAATCCTATTTGACTTCTGCTCAGGACATCGTGTGTGGTGATGAAGTCTAAGAGTCGTTCATCTCTCTCTCAGTTGGGTCAGTAATTTTGCAGCTGGTTTCGTGAGCTTGTAAACAGAGCATTGAGGGCTGAATTCCTGGTGTGTGTTTTAACAGGAGCCGATGACAGTAAATAGCTCAACACCTCATGACACACTCTATTAATGCACCGCTCTATGTGTGTAGATGTGTGTTTGTATGAGTGTGGTGTGAAGCCGGTGAAGAGTTTCTGTGCTTTACTGTGGCTTTGTACAGTCTATCTGTGTCTGCTGTCCTGACTGTCGTCCTCTCTGTGTGGTTGAAGTGAGACAGTGAGACAGACTGGCGGTTCAGAGCGTTCGGGGTGTTTATCCGGTCTCTCTGTCTGTTGCTCATCTCTCAGGTCGAGTCCTGACGGCTCTGGAACTCGTGTGGATGCTGTAGCGTCTGGTGTTTTTGTCCTGAGCTGCTCTTGTTTGATTTTTTGTTATTGTTGAAGGATGTTTTTCATTACGCTCATGTCTTTAAAGAACTCTCTTAAGCACTAAGTGCTGTGTGTGTGTCTCCGCTGGGACTAGTGTGGCATGTGAATGACTTCAGGCCTGTGGACGAGTTCAGTATGGAGACCATTAGCACCAATCTGGATGGAATTTGACTGGATATTCAGCTTCCTGTATGTTCTGAGTGGGGGGGGGTGTTCTTCACAGTAGCTGCCAAAGTTCCAAAACACACACGTGTGTGTGCACGTTTGCGTGTGTGTGTGCACGTTTGCGTGTGTGCACGTTTGCGTGTGTGTGTTTGCACGTTTGCGTGTGTGTTCGCACGTTTGCGCGTGTGTGTGCATGTTTGCGTGTGTGTGTGCACTTTGTGTTCACGTTTGTGTATGTGTGCATGCACGTTTGTGTGTGTGTGTGCATGTATGCGTGTGTGCGCACGTTTGCGTGTGTGTGTGTGCGTGCATGTTTGCGTGTGTGCACACGTTTGCGTGTGTGTGTGCACGTTTGCGTGTGTGTGTGCACGTTTGTGTGTGTGTGCACGTTTGTGTGTGTGTGCACGTTTGCGTGTGTGTGTGTGCACCTTGTGTTCACGTTTGTGTGTGTGTGCATGCACGTTTGCGTGTGTGTGTGTGTGTGTGTGTGTGTGTGTGTGTGTGTGTGTGTGTGTG
>NC_079897.1:156988-159455 GCF_024868665.1 Triplophysa rosa
GTCTACATAAAATATAGTCCACCTGTGTGCTCCTGCCACCACTCTTATATGTCACCCTGTGTTCCTGCCTCTTCTGAAAGTACGTGTTCACCACAGCCATCTCCATACTTTTAGCAAAGTCTACCAACCTCTGTCCTTCTGGGTTCCTTTCCTGAAGACCAAACCTGCCCATCACTTCCTCATCCCCACTATTCCCTTCACCAACATGTCCATTAAAGTCTGCCCCTATCACCACTCTCTCACCTCTGGGAACACTCTGCATCACTTCTTCTAACTCGCTCCAGAATCTGTCTTTCTCCTCTTGCTCACAACCTACTTGACCTTGACCTATCTAGACCTTTTCATTATTATATCAAAATAAATATTCCTTAATGACAAGTAAACGTCAAAATGATGATTCTGGCTCAAAACAATACACGTCACATGTGAAACAACCAAATATATGTATTAAACATCTTACCTTTTGAGATTTAAGACAACCATGAGGCTGTCGTAATTTTAAGATGATATTTACGACCGCTTTTGTTTCAAGAATTTGGATTCTTCTCAATTTTTTCCTAAAATCAATCTTGAGAACATTTTTAAGAACTGTCTTAAGAAGTTCTTTTTCAGGAATACGTAACATTCCAAACTGTTTTCTTAAATTAGAATTTAAGAAAAAACATGGCAGTTAAAGCCACAATATGGAAGAATTTTGTTATGAAATATCCAAAAATCACTTGCACAGTGTGATATATTTCATGCAGTTGTGTACTTACATTATCCCAAATGTTCCCAAGAATGTGCAAATCCAGAGAAATTCCTATTTAAAATAATGGCCCATCCCTTGTCTCCCTTGTATTTGTCGCATATCAGTGACTTAATATCCACTGCTCCGCACTACCCTCAGTTTCCGCTTGTAGAAACTACAGCAGCACGCAAATGCAGAAGTGGTTATACAGCATCTGTTGTTCTGTTATTATGGATCACGATTACTCTTAGCCGAGTAAAGGAAACCCCAAAAAAGTGTAAACGCAGGACAAATGAGGCAAGCAGGTTTATGGACAAACGAACAAATAAAACAAGTATTAATATCGGCATGGCGTTTTCTAAATGGAGAGAGCTTCGTGACCAACTTGGACTCGACAGAGACTCAGTCCACATCAAAGCACAAACACAAGAAGTGTGATCATTATAATATCAGCAGACATGTTTTAAGGGATGTTTAGAATAGATTGATACGTCTCTGTTGAAGTGAATTCTGAATGCTCTTCACTTTATTTGACTTTACATCAGACCTCACATTCAATTTGATTTTGATAGTGCTTTTACCATTTGCATTGAATCAAAGCAGCTGTACAAGAAAGCCAAAACTGAGAAAAACAACACAAGCCTTAAAGTAATTGGAAAAAAGAAAAGAAGAAAAGGAAAAAGCGAATGCATACTTTACATATATTATCAACAGGTCAAAGGGAATTTGCAATAATATTCCTTGGAAAACAGTTATATGTGTTTAGGATTTTAGTCTGACTAATACATTAAAAGCACTGTTGAAGTGTAGAGCACTAAGTCTGATGTGGACAGGCTCACACAGCGCCAATGAAGCGAAACTCCATGTAATGTGATGTATGTAACTGCAGAAACCAGACTCAAGCAGCAGGGCCGGTTCTCCACTGACTTGTGAACACAACCCTGCTGCTTCTTCACAGGCTCAACTTCTTAACTAAGCTATGGATTATACAATCAATCTTACTAACAGACAAATCGAAAATAATAACAAGCATAAATAGACACAATGTTTAAGTATTTATCTAATACGATGTCTGTCTGTTATCTCATCCCTCCAGGCCAGTTTGATTACATGACCTCATGATTCTCACATTCATCTGTTGTGTTTTATGTATGCTTTTATTTGAGTCCAGTCTGCAGATTCATTGGTTTAGAAGTTTCCGGCCCGTGAAGTGGACTGATATGATGTGTCACTCATGTGTTCCAGTGTTGTGTTGTGTTATCTGTCACTTACAAACATCAAACACACATGAATGTAGAGAGATCCCATCACTGTTTGTTGTGTCAATCTACTGCTCAGATACTCACTGTGTGCGTGCGTGTGTGTTTGTGTGATGGCAGCTGCTGCACATCTGTATGGAGGGTTGGGGGAACTGGCGCTGGGCGGAACCCTTCAGTGTGGATGATGTCGGCACTCTCCTGCGCACCATACATCATAAAGGACAGACAGCCTCTCTCATCATCACAGTCAAACCACTCAACGGAGTCCAGAAACAAGTACTACACAACACACACACAACTCAACAGAGTCCAGAAACAACTACTACACAACACACACAGTGTTCTCTATTACTATATGTTCATTTGCTTAAAGAGGTTGGTTTGTGTTTCATGTCTCTCTCTCTCTCTCTCTCTCTCTCTCTCTCTCGCTCTCTCTCTCTCTGTCTCTCTCTCTCTCTCTCTCTCTCTCTCTCTCTCT
>NC_079897.1:160824-179575 GCF_024868665.1 Triplophysa rosa
CACACACACACACACACATGCAACAGACACTCGTGAGTACACACACACACACACACACATGCAACAGACACTCGTGAGTACACACGCACACACACACACACACATGCAACAGACACTCGTGAGTACACACACACACACACACACACACATGCAACAGACACTCATGAGTACACACACACGCACACAGACACACACACACATGCAACAGACACTCGTGAGCACACACACACACAAGAGCAAGAGAGGAAGACATACAGAAACATGGACCAAACATGTAAATATAGAGCTGTGACCTGCATTCTCCAGGTTTGAAGTCAGATGATTGAAGCAGTTGTGTTGTGTTGTGTGTTCAGGTTGTGTTTAGTCCTCTCTTTATGATGTGGAGTCACCTGCCTGATGCTCTTCTGGTTCACATTGAGAAAAGAAGTCTGGGACACAAAGACACACAACTCATTCATGGAGGAGGCCACCAGGAGGCGCTGCTCAACGTAGAAGCAGATCTGATACACCACCTCACCTTCCAGGCCAGGTGCACACACACACACACACACGCACACACAGATATATGCAGTTATACACAAAGAAACAGTCTTACTTGATGTGTGGTTTTAACCGTGTGTGTGTGTGTGTGTGCGTGTGCGTGTGCGTGTGCGTGTGCGTGTGCGTGTGTGTGTGTGTGTGTGTGTGTGTGTGTGTGTGTGTGTGTGTGTGTGTGTGTGTTTCAGTGAGGAAGATGATGTGTCGGACTGTGCTGTTCCAGTGTCCACTGCTGTCATTAAACAGATCATCAGCAGATCAACAGCAGATCAGAAACAACACAATCTTTTACATCACTTCTATGGAGAGATGACAGCACAGCATCCAGCCTGGCCGTACACCAGCAGAGACACACACAGGTACACACACACACACACACACACACACACACACACACACACAGATTTATTATAATGACACAGAATTGTATCTGATACATCCCGATGTCTTTCCTCACATTTACCAGGAGAGATTCTTGACACACACACACACACTGACCTGATATGACTAACACATGACTTTAAACACCGAGACATTTGTTGGGTTTGTTACAGGTTGGGTATAGAGCTGTGTTTGATTGACAGATGCTTAATCATGTGTTCATGCCACTAAAAACACACTCACACATTTACTGAATATTCACATATAACCCTAACAATACAATTCTGTGTGTGTTGCTCAGGTGTGTGGAGCAGGGCGAGTCGGGTGTGGTGCAGTGGGACAGTCCCATGCAGGTGCGTTTGAGCGTGTGGAAGTGGGGTCTGAACACTCTGATGGTGGAGGTGGTGCCGTGGGCTCTGCTGCTCAATCGCTCACACTGGGACCTGTGGCTGTTTGAAGCTGAAAACATCATCACACAAATACCAGCTGGAAAAACCATCACACCACCCAATTTCAAGGTCTCTCTCTCTCTCTCTCTCTAACAATGTATGTCCTCATAAAGATAGCTGCGCAAACATGTGTGTGTGTGTGTGTGTGTGTGTGTGTGTAACAGGATGCGTTTCAGATTGGCATTTATTGGCCACAAACTAACACAGTGCACAAGTCTCCTGCCGTGCGATTGGTCCATGAGGTGTCATCACCACGGTGGCCAGAGGGGGGCGGAGCTGATGTCCTGCTGCTGGATGAAGACGGATACATACACACTGACATCACACTCGGAACACAACCCGGAAAACTCAAGGTGTGTGTGTTACTGAAACCCAACACACTAAATATTACATGTGTGGTTTTTTATCTGTCAGCAACTAAACTGTTTCTCTCTGTCATGTGTGTGTCTGTCAGCTCTGTCAGTTGTGTGTGTCATCTTCAGTGAAATACGGGATTCAGGTTTTACAGATTGAAGATAAAACCGTCCTGCTCAACAACACAACAAACATCATTAAGTGCAGAGCTGTGATGTCACAACAGCCCAACACAACACATGACCAGGTACAGCACAAACACACAAATGATTCACAGATACTACATAGAAACACGTTTAAATTAATGTTGCGTAATATTTTATTCAGTGGGGTAACTCATCTTAACAAACTCAATTGTGTGTGTGTGTGTGTGTGTGTGTGTGTGTGTGTGTGTGTGTGTGTGTGTGTGTGTTGTTCAGGTGTATCAGGTGCCTGAATCATCAGTGTTCGCTCTGAATCCTGCGGGTCATGTTGAAGGTGATCAGGTGTGTTGTGCTGTGGCCTCCTGGGATGTCCTGAGACCTGCGTCCAGCGCTCGGATCCGGTCAGAAGCAGACGTCCCGCTGATGATGTCGAAGCAGCTGCTGTTGAGCTGTGAGGGAGACACGTGGAGTCTTCCAGCGCTCATCAGATCGGATTTCCCCAGACAGAGTGTTTGTGTACCTGTGACGCCGGATGACACACAGCCTTTCAGCACCAGGTGTGTGTGTGTGTGTGTGTGTGTCGGGTGTATGGTGACTTGTGGTCAGTACTGTAATTGACTGTTGTGTGTGTGTGTGTGTGTCAGAGCTCTTGTTGTGACGTGTCAGGAGCATCAGGGCATCACGTATGTGGCTGTAAGTGAAGATCTGTGTCCGCGGATGCTGATTCACAACCGCTGCCCCATGAATCTGTTACTGAAGGAAAACCTCAGAGGTAACACACACACACTGACACACAAGCAGTGACATATGTAGATATGAAAATGACTGCTGTTGTGTGTGTTTCAGAGTGTCCGCGAGCTGAAGTGTTTTGTAGGACGTTGCCGGCCGTGTCATCTGTTCATCATGAGTTGTATCATCACACCTCTAACTTTCCCGAGTGCAAACAGAAAGACACGCTGCCCACACTGCTGCTCTGCCTCATCACGGACACGCCCACTGATCCCATAACCACACCCATCGACCCCACAGACACGCCCATCACACTCAGCTGGACGGACGCCATTGATATTAGCAGCCCTGGAACACAGGTACACAACACACAACACACAGCGTTACTGAAACACGCCGCCATACGTGAGTGTCATGCGTGTGCGTGTTTATTAGGTTGTTTTCCTGCCGGGGTTTGGCTGTTTGTACACTGATGTGCTTCACCAGAGTGCCACCATCACACTGACGCTCGCACCCGAGAGCAACGCTGAAGATCTCGTCACACACCACAGGTACACAAGCGCACAAACGCATTTGTGTTCATGTTGTTGTCCGTGTTACTCCACCAGAGGGCGGTATTGAGCCTGTGTGTGTTTTTGACAGGCTGTCCAATCAGATGCTCTCATTCAGGATTCTGTTAAATGAGGTGAGCGTGGCACTCTGTGATGACATCACCACCCCTTCCAGTTCTGTGGAGCTGTTACGTCTCACCGTGTCCAAACTGCTGCTTCATCTGCCACCCAATGAACCGTTGGCTGGTGATGTGGAGGCTCCGCCCACTCACAGGGTCCAGGTGCACTGCAGCGGCCTGCAGCTGGACAATCAGCTGTACAACCGCGCCAGCTTCCACTTCCCTGTCATTGTGTGTCAGGAGCAGCAGACGGACGCGGCCGTGTGTACGTGTGACCCCGGCGTGCCGCTCGCCCCGCATGGCTTCTGTGAAGCGTGTTTTCTGTCTCTGACCGTCAGCGTCTCGGCAGACGGGCGGCTGGACCGGCTCGCGTTCCGCGTCAAACCGGCACGAGTCTATCTGGAGGACACTTTCATTTATTACATGAAGACACTCTTCCACACCTACATCCCAGAGTCCACGCTGGGCGAGCGAGGTAGCGGTTGGAGCACGGGGACGGAGGTTCCGGGCGAGCTCCTGGAGTCCATGCGGGCGCTGGAGATGCCGGTGCGTCTGCAGAAGCTTTCGATCGAAGCCGTTCATCTGCTGGTGAGCATCCACGCGTCTCTAAAGCTCTACATCGCATCTGATCACACTCCGCTGTCGTTCTCACTGTTTGAACGAGGACCCATCTGCACGACACCTCGACACCTCGTACACACGCTCGCACTGCATTACGCCGCCGGAGCTCTCTTCAGAGCGGGTGAGTCTCTCTCTCTCTCTCACACACACAACCGCGGTTAGATTCACACCTCTGATATCTGTGCAGGGTGGGTCGTCGGTTCTCTGGAAATCCTGGGCAGTCCTGCCAGTCTGGTGCGGAGCATCGGGAACGGAGTGTCGGATTTTTTCAGGTTGCCATATGAAGGTTTGACTCGTGGGCCGGGAGCTTTTATTAGTGGCGTCTCCAGAGGAACAAACTCCTTCATCAAACACATCTCTAAAGGTGACAACACGCACACCGAACTCGAAATCTATTGGAATCTATCGATTCATTTATTCATTTGGCAGACGCTTTTATCCAAAGCGACTTACAAGTAGGGTGCACAGAGCGCGTGTGTAGGTACATTTATATTTATAACCTGATATCACAAGATATTATACATATTTTAGGAGGTGGCTAACCAACACCTTCTCGAACCCTAAAATCACAGCCACAAAGGCTAATTTAGCTAAAAACATGAGTTTCATGAGGTGGCAAAGTAATGATAAATGCGTCCTCTGACCCCGCCCCTAAACCTGACATCACAGGTCAAATCATTACAAAACATGAATGAGATGTATGGGAAACAGGAATGAGCACCTTGTAAAACAGGCATGAATTCCCATCAGATTGTGTTGATATGTATTTATACATATGAGAGATACTGCGTATTAAAATAATAAGTCGTGCGGGGTGACACGAATAAAGGAGGACATTTACACACACACACTTTACATGAGACACACACACACGGGTTTGATTGATCAGAGGACACACAAACTGGTGATGTTGTTTTGGATCAAGTGTTTTTTTGGTGAATTGTGAATGATAATATGAAAAGTATAAATAATATTGTAATATAGCTGCTGCTGGACATAATGAATTGTGTACACTTTACACCTTTTGAAGCATCTAAAACTACATCAGGATGCATGTTTGCTCAGTGGGGAGAAGATGCTCATCCCTGCTGACATTCATGTTTTTATATGTTTGTTTTGTGTTTGTTTGCGACGTTAAACATCACAGTTTACTCTGATTTTACTGTGTTACAAACTCTAAATAAATCAATCAGATTCAGAGTTTGTAATCCAGAGCTATATTGTGTGACTGTAGCGACACCTGGTGTTCACATGATGGTGTCACATGTGTAGTCAGTGCTATTGGACCAGTGTTAATTTCGTTGTTAAAACGGTGGAGAGAAGTCTGGGAGAAGGGAAGCACACACACACACACACACACACACACACACACACACACACACACACACACACATATATTCTGCGTCTCCACGCGGTTTACAAAGCGGCTTATTTTCCTGCACGATCGCCGGTAAAACGGCTTAAACTGGAAGCGCGACTGCAGTCGAGTCACCCCGAAACCATTAGAAAGGGTTTTATATGCCGATGTTCACTTATCACGAGCTGCTGCTTAACGTCTACTGATTATAGAAGCGATGAAGTGAGTCAAACTGTACATTCGAACCAAGTATGTAACATGTTTGCATGACTAAAGAAATGTAATACAATTTATATGAAAGCTATTTCTCATTCATTGCTGTATCAGGCAAAGACAGCGCAGCTCAAAGAGGCATGCCATGAGCCAATAGCCTTTGAGTGTGAGCCCTGTCAGAGCGTATCATTGGTTGAATGAACTGAATGAACACGCCCTACTTAACGAGTCAATTGAGTCAAATGGGATTGAATGAACTGGAACATGTCGTTCATGGTCTAATATTCTGTGTTCCAATAATGCATATCTAGTTACTGAACTTTTCTGAAAAATAAAGGTAATGACCTGGTTTAATTTCATTCTAAGGTGAAGTAAATTATGTCAAAACAGTTGAATCTTTGTATAGAACATTTAATTACACCAAGTAATGATTTAAACCATTTAGATTTTAGTAGACTAAATATAATGTATATTTATTTGACTAAAATGTTTTTCATATTTCATGGACTACAACTAGACTAAAACTAAAATGATGGGGTTGACTAAAATGTGACTAAAACTAAATCAAAATTTGCTGTTAAAATGAACACTGTATTGGACAAACACAGTTGCACACACTTCACTTCTGCTGCTGTGTGTGAGTGTGTACATGTGTGTAGATCCACTGATTTAGGTTTAGAGGATAGAATATGTCATATGCCTGATATAAAATCAGTGTAATATCCTGACTAGTATAGTAAAACAAACCTGTGTGTGTGTGTGTGTGTGTACAGCACTTTCATGTGAAATCTTTTTCTTTAATATTGGGGGGGGTGTGTGGGGGGTCTGTGCAGGGACTCTGACGTCCATCACTAACCTAGCGACGAGTCTTGCGCGTAACATGGACCGTCTGTCACTGGATGATGAGCATTACATGAGACAGGAGGAGTGGCGAAGACAACTGCCTGAGACTCTGGGAGACGGACTGAGACAAGGCCTGTCCAGACTGGGCATCAGTCTGCTGGGTGAGACACATGCGCACACACTCACTCTCTCTCTACCTGTGACACTCATGTGTGTGTGTGTGTGCAGGAGCCATCGCAGGTATTGTGGATCAGCCCATGCAAACATTCACACGGACTCTTGAGATGCCTGATTCAGCGAGCAGCGCAGCGCGCGGCGTCATCTCTGGAGTGGGAAAAGGCATTGTGGGAGTTTTCACCAAGCCAATAGGAGGAGCGGCTGAACTGGTGTCACAGACGGGTTACGGTACAGTCAGCATTCAGATATAAAGGCAGTGTGTTTACATGCACAACATACACAATAATGTGTGTGTTTTCAGGTCTTCTTCACGGCGCTGGACTGTGGCAGCTTCCTCAACAGCTGCATCTTCCTACAGACAGAAAATCAGCCGACGCTGTCAACAGCCACGTCAAATACATCTGGTAAATCTACGCACTGCACGGCGTTTGTGTAATGCTGCTGTGTGTGTCTAATGTTGTTGTGTGTTTGTGTTGTGTAGGAAGATGTTACAGTCTCTGGGTCGTGCGGAGCTGCACATGGCTCTGGAGGTGTGTATGGTGAGCGGTTCAGGTCAGGAACACTCGGGCTGTTTGTTGCTCAGTGGAGAGGTTCTGTTCGTGGTCAGTGTGTGTGAGGACGCACAACAGCAGGCGTTTCCCATCACTGAGATCCAGTGTGAACATGACACACACACGCCTGGACGCATCACGCTCACGCTGCAGCAGCACAGAGTGACCAGTGACACCGAGGTAAATGACGGATTTGCTAAAAATTGAATTACTGCCTGCCACTATATTTGTTTTTGTAATACATCACAAATCATAAAAAAAAGATAAACAAAGTTTTTGATTCACTTTTATTTCTATAGTGCTTTTCACATTATTACAATGTTGCAAAGCAGCTTCACAGTGAATACATGTTAATACAGACGGTAGAGACATAAGACAAAACTACAGAAATAAAACAAAAATGTATAAAAACAGGAAAATTGTAAAAGTCTCACATAACTGTAAAAGTAATTTTCTGTAATCAGACTGTTATTAAGTAGAATGTGTGACGTAATATACAGTATGATCACATTGTGAGCGTTAAACTTGACATATAAATTGATATCCTCTCTCTCTCTCTCTCTCTCTCTCTGTCAGGGTGACGGCGGTGGTCGTGAGAGTCTCTCAGAGCTGCAGTATAAGCGTCTGGTGGATTTTGTCTCGGGAGCGTCTCAGTATCTCTCACCGTCTCTCTGTCAGCAGACGTTCATCACTCCTATTGAACCGCCGCCCACCGCCACAAAAGCATATCATTATCAGGCCGACCCGGCCTTCGCACACGTCTTTATATGCAAGTTTACCATGGTGAAAAATAAAGCCCTTCGCATCGGCTTCCACTGACAGTCTTCATCACATGAGAAATGCTTTATAAACATTCAACTAGAGCTTTTTTTCCCCTCTATGGACATCAGTATTTATAAAAACACTCAAATAAGGCTTTTCATTTGTATTTTTATAAGCAATGCAAGAAAGATGATTACTGTTTTTATTTTAATATTCTGAGCAAATGAATCACTTAAATAAGTGTTGCTTATTAAATTTTGTAATGAAGTATAAGGAGTGTTGTGTGCTATTGTCACATGTTGTCTTGTGTGAGTTCGGTGTTGTGAGCTGTAACTCTGTCTGTGTGTTTGGATACAGACGGTCGCAGGCGTGTGTTTCTGAGGTTCTGTTGACCTGCAACACACAAACATTCACAACACAATCATGTGCGTGCGTGTGTGTGGTGACTATCAGAGAAAGAGCATGTCTGACCTGTTTGTGTGTTTGTGCGGCTCACACTGGAAGCTGAACGGCTGTCTGCACACAAAACATGAAATGACTGTATCGGTCATCATCTTAAATGAACAGCAAAAACATCACAACATGTTTCCTGTGTGTGTGTGTGTGTGTACATAGTTAACGGTATTTTTGAGGACCTTAAAGGTAGTGACTCGTGTCAGAAATAATTTCAAATGTTGCTCAAATTAGACCAATCAAACCTGTCCCACATGATGATGTCACTTCCTCACTCAGGGTTTTTTCATGTTCAAGCGCTGCCATATGCTTTGAGTAACACCACGAGATCTGATGACAAAACAACATGTTTCACCATCAGCTGACAGAATGAAGATCTTCACCTTCGTTAGCAGGAGGAATTGTTACTGTGTAATACAGTTCAAATGTAACATTTCCAAATGCAATCTGGAAACTGCGTAAATGGTTTTGGGCACAAACACAGAAAGATGAGCCGTAACGGTGATGGTTCATCAGTCATTCAGCGTCATGTAGTGGGTTTAAGGCGTTCATATCACACAGCTGGAAAAAAATGAACACTTACCATACTGTGAATTCTTTAAACCTAAAAGTGACATTATGTTTCAACATGATACAGATTTCAAGGTTTAAACAGATGCAAGCATCACACAAACTCCATTAGTACTGTAACACAACGCAAGAGCCCTTTGAAGAGAAACGTAAACTGTGTTATTTACCTTTTGAAAAGACTTTTATATTATAGTTTATAGTAGACTGTGAAAAGAACTCAAACAAGCGTCACTGTTTGTTTACACATCTGAATGCAGTTTACCAGTAACACTCACACACACACACACACACACACACACACACACACGCGCACACACACACACACACACACACACGCACGCACACACACACACGCTTACAGTTATCAATACAACAATACAGTTATCTTAACTCCACGATCATTAACGGACATATGCTGAATTCACTCAAATGTGAAGAAATACTTAGCAATGAAAAAAATTAAATGCGTGGTTTCCTTTGTACTTTTTACAGAAATTGCAAGCGTGTCCCTGTCGCTCAGCTGGTAGATCGTTGTGTTATCAGTACAATGGTTATGTGTTTGAATCCTGACACAAACACACAGATGTAGTGATTGAATGCACTCGATTGCTTTGGATAAATGTGTCTGTTAAATGCAGAAAATTAAACACAACTCATGCGTCACGTGTAATGCGTCATCTTTTATTTCATTCATGTATAGACTTAATCTTTATTCCCGCTCAATCCAAACACAGCGGAGCAGTAAATGAAGGATCAATTATAAATGAAGAATAGTACTATTGTAGTTATTTCAGTGCTCGTATATTATGTAATATATTTGTATTGTAAATATATATTTTTTAATATATTTCTCTTGAGAATTGACACTGACAGTGTCTTAACCAGAATTGATTCAAATGTAATAATGCCTTTGTTCTTTAAATATGCAATTTTCATTAACTTTTAATGATATTACAAAATATATATTTGAAACACTCTTTAAAGTAAACTATAAATAAAAGAGAATATTTTAGCGTCTTTTTGGAATCTCTCTCTCTCTCTCTCTCTCTCTCACTCTCTCTGTCTCTCTCTCTCTCTCTCTGTCTCTCTCTCTCTCTCTCTCTCTCTCTCTCTCCTACATCCAAAACCACACTACTCTCTCTCTATCTTACTCTCTGTCTCTCTCTCATCTTATCATCTCTGTCTCTCATCTCCTACTCCTCTCACCATCTCTTCTCTCTCGTTCTCTCTCTCTCTACAATCACAACACCCCCAATCTCATCTCTTTCAGAATCATTTCTTCTCCTCTCTCTCCTCTCTCATCTTCTACTCGCATCCTCTCTCTTCTCTTAGCATCAGCCTATATCTCACCTTCCTTCTCCTTCTCTCTCTCTGTCTCTCTCTCTCTCTCCTCTCTCTCTCTTCTCTCTCTCCTCATCTCTCATCTTCTCCTTCTCTCTTCTCTCTCTTCTCTCATCTCTTCTCATCCCTCAATCAAAAAACAAAAAATACCTCTCAACTACGTCTCAAACCTCTGCTCCTCGACTCTCTCTCTCTCATCTCTCACTCTGTCAATCTTCTCTATCATCTCATCTCTCCTCCTCTTCCTCTCTCTCTCTCTCTCTCTCTCTCTCTCTCTCTCTCTCTCTCTCTCTCTCTCTCTCTCTCTCTCTCTCTCTCTCTCTCTCTCTCTCTCTCTCTCCCTCTCACACACTCTCTCTCTTTCACTCTCTCTCTCTCTCTCTCTCTCTCTTTCACTCTCTCTCTCTCACTCTCTCTCTTTCACTCTCTCTCTCTCACTCTCTCTCTCTGATATGATATTGATATTCTGAAACAAGCACTCTCACGATATGGGAAGTTGGTTTCGCCGATTAAAAAAATTACGATTGGATGCGGGTGGATGATTTTGAATATGTAGTGTTTGTCACGACTGAAACCACGACTGGTAAATCGGGACATCTAGTCCGTGCATGTCCTGATAAGGATAACGCTACTCGAAGTAGTAGGAATAAGGATGTTGAAGCTGGATCGACCTCAACGGATATCGTGAATGAAAGTAGGGATACTTATCAAACTTCTATGGCTGTGGAAGATGTGATGTTGAACAGTGATGTAGAAAACACGAGGGAAGATGACACGTCTGAGATAGAAATGGAGCATAAGATGTTCAAAGTGCCTACAAAAAGGAAAAATAAGGAGAAGATTAGTAGTGCAAAGTGTTTTAAAAAAGGGGATTTTCTCAGTGATCAGATGGAGTCGGAAAGTGAAGGTGAAATGTCTGATTCAAGTACAGCGATGTCACAGACTGAAGGAATAAGCAGAAGTTATGAGGTTATAGACATCAAACGTTTTCTTAAGAACACAAAAAATAAAAGAGGTGTGATTGTAAAGGATTATTTTCCTGATCTAAAGCAGTTCTATGATAAGACTAAAAGTTTCATGGCAGAAGGATGTTTTTTAGAGTTGGAGGTCTTCCGATTGAAAAAGATTGTAAAAGTTGGCACTGAGTTAGATGGACTTGAGCACTAAGAACATCTTTAATATGGATTTGTTTGTTTTTGTTTGCGTATTTTTTTTATTTTTTATTTTTAGCATGGCTGCAGTGCATGTTGCCTCCTTGAATGTTAATGGTGCTAGAGATCACAGAAAAAGAGCTAATATCTATGAAATCATTAAGCAGAAAAATATAGATGTCACTCTTATTCAAGAAACTCATAGCGATATGAAAAATGTAAATGATTGGATTAAGGAATGGGAAGGGTTATCTTTTTTTAGTCATAATACCACCTTAAGTGGAGGTGTAGCAATATTATTTGCAAAAACTTTTAATCCTTTGTCATATCAAGTCGAAGAGGTTTTGAAGTGTAGACTTCTAAAAGTCAGAGCACAATTGGAAAATTATAGCCTTGTTTTTATTTGTGTGTATGTCCCCAACTCAACAACTGATAGGATGCTCTTTTTAAATACTCTATGTTCTGTTTTACAAAATGTTTCTAACTATGATTATTTATTTTTGGGAGGTGATTTTAATTGTACAGTGAGTGATTGTGATAGAAATCACATTGAACCTCATATGCCATCAAGAAAACGTCTTTTTCAGCTAATTAATAGGCATGAGTTAAGCGATGTATGGAGGACTTTTCATGGGGGGGAAAGGCAGTATACCTGGGCACATACACGTGACAATGCTTTGTCTCTAGCAAGACTGGATAGATTTTACACATTTAGTCATCATGTTGCCATTTTTAAAGAGTGTTGTATTTTTCCTGTTGCTTTTTCAGATCATTGTATGGTGAAAGTTTCTTTCTTTTTAAATTTTGTCAAGCCTAAGAGTGCTTATTGGCACTTTAACTCAACTTTGTTAGACAATAAGGATTTTGTATGCACTTTTAAATTGTTTTGGGCTGATTATAAAACAAAGAAAGCATCCTTTCAGTCTTTACAGAAATGGTGGGATTATGGAAAAATCCAAATTAAACAATTTTTTCAGCAGTATGCTCACAATAGCACAAAAGTTTTGAACCAATCAATGAAAAAATTAGAGAATGATATAATGAAGTTGCAAGAATTGGCAGAATCAACAAAACAACAAAGTTACTTGAAAATTCTTTCTGGAAAAAAAAATCAACTAGCAGATTTGTTAGGGTTAAAAACGCAGGGGGCTTTGGTTCGGTCGAGATTTATTAGTCTTGATCAAATGGATGCACCTTCTAAGTATTTCTTTAATCTTGAAAGAAAAAATGGCCAAAAAAGAATCATTCATGCTCTGCGATCTGAAGAGGGACCTTTGTTGTCTGATCCAGTAGAGATTAGGAGGAGGGCAATTGGATTTTATAAAGAACTGTACAGTAGTGAATTGGAATCGGATGATATTGAAGAGAGTGTCTTCTTTAAGGATTTGCCAAAGGTTTCTGATACAGACAATGCAGAGATTTCGGGGATGATTAGCCTGAGTGAACTGCATGAAGCTGTTCAGAGCATGGAATCTGGAAAGGTACCTGGAATTGATGGGATACCCATAGACTTGTATAAAAGTTTTTGGGAAACCTTAGGAGAGGATCTCTTAGAGGTACTCAATGGTAGTTTAGATGAAGGTCTGCTACCTTTGAGTTGCCGGAGAGCAGTCCTAACTCTACTTCCTAAGAAAGGGGACCTCACTGATATTAAAAATTGGAGACCAGTTTCACTTCTGTCTAGTGATTATAAACTTCTTTCTAAAGTGTTAGCAAACAGATTAGCAAAAATTATGAATACGGTGATTCATCCGGACCAAACCTATTGTGTTCCTAAAAGGTCAATTTTTGATAATATCTCCCTTATTAGAGATATCTTTGATGTCTCTAAGTTGTTTAATAGTAATATTGGTTTGATTTCTTTAGATCAAGAAAAGGCGTTTGACAGAGTTGAACACGCATACTTATGGGAAACACTAAAAGCTTTTGGTTTTAGTAAAAGTTTCATAGATAAAGTCAAAGTATTGTACAGTGATGTTGAGAGCATACTCAAAATCAATGGTGGCTTATGCACTCCTTTTAAGGTTGGTAGAGGCGTAAGGCAAGGATGCCCGCTCTCTGGAATGTTATACTCGCTAGCAATAGAACCGTTGTTACAACAGTTAAGGAAAAATGTACAAGGTTTTATTTTGCCTAATTATGGTAAGAGTATAAGTCTTTCCGCCTATGCTGATGATGTCTTAGTGTTTGTTAGTCAACAGAGTGATGTTAAGGTTTTAATGAGTTTACTTAATGATTTTAAAAAGCTATCTTCTGCTAAAATTAATTGGGATAAGAGTGAAGCACTGCTGATAGGGGAATGGAAAAAACTCTCTTTTTCCCTTCCTCCTGGTTTAGTGTGGAAGAACGGAGGTTTCAAATATTTGGGAGTTTTTATAGGAGATGAAACGAATGTACAAAAAAACTGGGAGGGAACTGTTGAAAAAGTTAAAGGCCGACTTGAAAAATGGAAGTGGCTAATCCCAAATATGTCATATAGAGGTCGAACTTTAATTATCAATAATTTAGTGGCTTCCTCGCTATAGCATAAGTTAAACTGCATAGATCCTCCTTTGCACCTGTTGGCAAATATTCAAGCGATTTTAGTAGATTTTTTCTGGGACAAGATGCATTGGGTTCCTCAGAGTGTTCTGTACTTACCTAAAGAAGAAGGAGGACAAGGTTTAATACATCTCCAAAGTAGAACAGCAGCTTTTCGGTTGCAGTTTTTGCAAAGATTTCTTTATGGTCCGATAAATTCAGGCTGGAAAGCAGTTGCATGTGAAATATTGCAAGGCCTTGGAAATTTGAAAATGGACAGAAGCCTTTTCTTTATGGACTTGTCAAAGTTGAACATCAATGATATGCCCAGTTTTTACCGGAATGTTCTAAAAGTGTGGAAGATGTTCAAGGTGCAAAGAGGAGAAAATGTTAAATCTCTTCACTGGCTCCTTCAAGAACCGCTAGTATATGGAGCTCGTTTTGATCTAGCATATAATGACTGTGTAATTCCTGGACTTACGAAAACACTGGTGGATCATAAAATATGCACAATGGGTTGCTTAGTTCATTTGGCAGGGCCCAACTTTGAAAATAAGGAAGGAGTGGCCTTAAGTCTGAGGATTAATTCAAGACGCTTTGTGTTTCATTTACTGGAAAAATGGAAAAAAAGACTCACCTCTGATGAATTGAAACTTTTATCGGATTACTGTGAAAGAAAAACTGTCCCAAATGAGAACGATGTTTTATCTGATTTTTTTCTTTTTCCTATGTTAGATGATGTTTCAGGAATGTTTTTAGTTTTTGGAAATTCTCTATGTCTTAATTTGTTTTTAAGTACTGGCAAATCCTTTTACAAAGCTTGTGTTTTGGTTTTTAACAAAAAGGTACTTGATAAGAGGGTTGATACACCATGGCGTAGTGTTTTAAAACTGTGTGATAATGTCAAACCGGAATGGAGAGCATTGTATAAGCCACCTTTGAATAAAAGAGTTGGGGACATACAATGGAGACTTTTACATGGAGTTTTAGCAGTCAATGCTTTTATTTCGGTTTTAAACTCTAATGTTACTGCAGAATGTCCTTTTTGTTTTAAACGAGAGACTATTTTCCATGCTTATATGAACTGTTTTAGACTGGAAATTTTGTTTGATTTATTACGGGTTTTGTTTCTCAGTTGTAATGAATCCTTTTCAACAGAGGTTTTTATAATTGGTTTTAAATATGCTAGAAGAAAAAAGTTTATTTGTCAATGTTTAAATTTTATTTTAGGTCAAGCAAAGTTAGCGATTTATATGTCTAGAAAAAATAAAATTGAACTGGGTTTAGATCAAAACATAAATGCCATGTTTGTAGCTACAGTTAAGGCAAGAATACTTATTGATTTTCATTTTTATAAATCAATGGATGATCTCATGACTTTTAAAATGAAATGGTGTGAAAAAGGGGCTTTGTGCTCTGTTGTTGATGGTAACTTATTTTTTTCAATTCCACTAATATAAGACCAGAGATTATGTAAAAGTGTGTGTTTTTCTTTAATCTATTTTTTTCTTTTCTTTTGGTAGTGAGTGGTAAAATGTTTGTTGAATAACTCTTTATGTAATAAAGTATTTTTTCAAAATCCGCTGGTTGCCTCTGCAAAAAAAAAGAAATACGTCATCCGCCATTTGTGTGTTGTTGATTTTTTTGTGGCGAACTGCAGTCACGTTTCTTAACGTGAACTATAAACTGACTCTCCACAATGTAAAAAAAGTTCAGAAGTTTAAAGTTTGTATAGTGATCGCTTATATTTCAAATATTCAGTTGAATATTCAAAATATACTTTCATTGAAATTAAACATTTTTATATGACACCCAAGAGTGTGGTTTCAGGATTCATGACTTAAACTATTGAAAACATTTTGGGGCAATCAAAAATCAAATCAAAAATCAATGTTTGAGTAAACACACCGACAGATAAATGTTCAAAAAGATTGTCTTATCTTACCCTGATTCACAGCGTAAGCTTATAATAATGATTTATCATTTTCTGTCGGGTCGCCCCATGCAGGAAATTTGAATTTGGGGGAGTACCTCTTTGCTTCATTACATCACGTCTGTAAACACAAAGGAGAGGAACCGGCTAGTTTATCGTGTGTGTGTGTGTGTGTGTGCGTGTGTGTGTGCGCATGGTGACAGAGTGTTGTTCATTCTTATAACAGTCGCTTGGAATTTAAATCATCATCTAGATCAGGGGTTTCCAAAGTGGGGGCCGCAAGATAATTTCCAGAATTTTTTTTATTATTAGAAATAGCGTATGTAATCAATGAGTGTAACAAAATATAAAAATATGAGTTAAGTTCAAAATAAAACCAGGCAGATAAAAAGCCATCCGCCTCCCCTCGATCGTGACCCCTGAGGTAATTACGGCACATTAATAACCGCATTAAGTTAGGCGCAGCAAGTCCATTTACAGCACCACGTTAAACAGTCCCATGTGCACGCAGATAATTTTTCAGGCTTCAAGTTTAGGATATTCTTATTTGTCGAAATGAAACGTTGAATAATATCGACCAAAGACAACGCAGGGAGGCCAGCGGAGGAGGTTGAAAAGTACCCTAACCCTAAGCGCCGCAGTCAGAGAGGCCATCGTCCTCAGGCACTCCAATCAGTTTGATGAAATTCCACCATCTGTAGTGATACTTCATAGTTTATGTATAACAACAAGTAAAATAATGAGTAAATAACTATAAAATAATATTTTGTTAGACTGTGCTCTTTTGTGTTGTCATTGTGCACGTTTGGGTAGAATGGGTGCAACGTTTGTATACTTTAACCACCTCCGAGTATAGTCGTAGTGTTGCTTTCGTCAACGAAAATTATGACTAAATATCGTGGTCAACGAACCTTTATCACGTGACGAAAACGAGACGAGACGCAACGTAAATGCTGGTCATGTGTCGATGACTATAATTAAATGTATAATGCAATTTTGTTGATGAATAAAAACGAGACTAAATATGGTTTACAAAATAAAAACTATGCTAAAATGTCTCATCATTTTCGTTGACCAAAACGAGACGAGACGAAATGTTATAACGTTATTTCGTCTCGTTATTATTATTATTTTGCTGTATTTCTGTTTCCTGTGTCTCACTTCAGGGGCTGCATCAGGTTGCACTGCGCAGCCGCAGGCGACGTCATTTCCTCAAGCCCCACTATATTCTAATATATTCTAAACTATACTAAAGTCATACCAGGGCTCGACATTAACGCTTGTCCGGGACAAGTGAATGTTTTGTATGGGCGAGTGAGACAGAATTTTACTTGCCCGACCAGACAAGTAACTTGAAAAAAAACAACAGTACGACATATATGTAGACTAATAAGAATATGTGCATTAGACAGAGCTGCATGTTTGTCGTGGTTGTTCTTGTTTGTGTGTAACAATAATCGATGCGCAGTCCATGTAACTAGATGCAGAGCGGAATCCTGTTATTTAAATGTCATCTGCTGTTCTGCGTGTCTGAGTGAATTATGTGCACAGTATTTATCTGCGTCTGCACTGTATGAGGATATGAACACATGAACTTCATCTCCACAGTTGCTCTGAGGGTTTATTTTACGAGCGTTTATGTTTCGTTCGTGAACGAATCCTTCTTTTTGAACAAATCTTTTAAGTGAACGAATTGTTCTCGTTCACTGAAATCTCTCCCTCGAGCACAGAGCGTCTTGGCTTAAAAGAGTGTCTAAAGCACGAGCCAATGGCGTTCGAGAGTGAGCTTTGACAATGCATATGATTGGTTGAATGTACTGAACGAATACGCCCTTCACTGAACGAGCCTGTGTTTGAGTCTGAACGAGACCCGCTGATTCTCGTTCATGAACGAGCTAGCCTGTTACTTCTCACTCGTAAACGAAATGAAAGATGAGGTCTCTTTTTCAACAAGTACAGAAACGGACACAATGTAAAGATCCTTACGAAAATAATAAAATAATGCAAGCTGATGGTTAAATGTAACAAAGACAAATTAACATTGTCATTTTTATTGCATGGAAAATGTCAAGCCCTGTTTACTCAGTTATTGTACTGCAAGCACAGGTGTTTGGGTGCATTTTGTATCATTTATTGTTCCTTCAAATAAAAACGACTTCATTGCGTTTAATTCATGTCAGCACATCTCTAAAAACTGTAAAACAAAAAAGTATTGCTTAGCTCTCATTCGCGTCACGTCAGCAAATAGCATTCCAGTTCCGGCTGTGAAGGGACGTGTCATTGGTTAGATCTTCCACTGAACGAATACGCCCACACTGACCGAGTCGCTGTTGAGTCTGATCTCGTTCGTGAATGAATCGAACGAACTGGTACATGTCGTTCATGAAGGAATTGAACGAGAGTGACACTGTAGGTCGGTCATTTAGCATGTGAGTCTCGTTCAGCAGTCAGCAGAAAGCGGACGCAAAGCGCAGTTACAGGTAGGCTACTTTGCACGCTTGTTTATTTAAAATACATAAACTTTAATAAAACATAATCCCAGATTTATGAATGTGTAAATGACCAAACAATTAACTTTTTAATTATGCAGAAAAGCCTTGTGCGTTGGTCATCTGAACCACTTATTGTCAGGACCCGGCCTCGAACTCGGGTCTCTGGTGTAAGGGATAATCACTACACCAGTCGAGCCACGTGGTATTAGATGGAACCCAGAAGATATAGGCAGACACAGCAGATTGAGTATTCCAGTTTAATAAAATAAAAAGCCAAAAGCAAACGCAGGGTCTTCACAAAAGTAAATAATCCAAAAGGTGGAGAGGTAAATCCACAAAGTCCAAAATCAAAAAAACCTCGTGATCAAAAATAGAACAAACTCAAAAAAGGCAGGGTTCACAGGGGAACAAACACATACCAAAAAAAGGTCACAGTAGAAATCCAGTCTCGGGAAGCAGGCAAACAAGCAATAGTCCACATGGGTAGAACACACAAGGTTGAGT